>NW_011387719.1:0-751 GCF_000754665.1 Bison bison bison
ACATTGCAGGCAGATTCTTTACCATCTGAGCTACCAGGGAAGCCCAAGAAATCAAAATATTTTCCAGGCAAGAACATTGGAGTGGGTTGCCACGCCCTCCTCCTGGGGAAACTTCCCAAACCAGGGATTGAACCCAGGTCTCCCACATTGCAGGCAGATTCTTTACCATCTGAGCCACCAGGGAAGCTGTGTGTATACATATATTCCCTCCCTCTTGAGCCTTCCTCCCACCCTCTCCATCCCACCCCTTTAGGTCATCACAGAGCACCAAGCTGAGCTCCCCGTCCTATATAGCAGCTTACCACTAGCCATATATTTTACACATCACATCTGGAGTCTGACTGACTTCACACATGAGGCTCTCAGGGCTACACATGCTCCCTGCGCTCTTCCCTGCCTCCCAGCCTTTGTTCACAGTGCTCCCTTTGACCTGAGAGCATGAGCTGACTTTCCTTCTGCCTGAACTCCATTTTCTCCCTGGGACCATTCCCTGGTGATATGGTTGATTGAGACTGCACTGCCTTTGGCCTCATCTTCCACTGTGTCTAGTATTGCTCCCTCTTCCTGCCAAATTGCTTTCTTTGTTGCTCCTTGAACACGCTAGGCAAGCCCATCTCAGCGCCTTAGCATGCACTGTTCCCTCCACTGGCATTCTGTTCCCCTAGTGACCATAGCCTGCTTCCCTTCCTCACCTCCTACAACTCCCGCCCCCCAACCCCGTGCTTATGACAACACTCTCATTTTTCCTGCC
>NW_011387720.1:0-636 GCF_000754665.1 Bison bison bison
GTTGGACACGACTGAGTGAGTGAACTGAACTGAACTGATGCTCCAGTTAGTAATACAAAATAAAAGGTAAACAAATAAAAACAAAAAAGAAGAAATAGACAACCTTATTTGCAAAACAGAAATAGAGACACAGAGAATAGAAGAGAATAGAAGTATTGCTATTGGGTAGAGAATAGAAGTATGGATATTGAGCCTGAAAGCGGGGGTATGAATTAGGAGATTGGGACTGACATATATACCCTATTGATACTATATATGATAGATAACTAATGATAATCTCCTGGGTAGCACAGGGAACTCTACTCAATGCTCTGTTGTGACATAAATGGGAAGGAAATAAAAAGAAGGGAAATATGGGATATATGGTTGGGTATGGCTGATTCACTTTACGGTGCAGAAGAAACTAACACATTGTAAAGAAAGTATATTCCAATAAAAATTGATTTAAAAAGAAAAAGAAATAGAGAATGATGTTAAAAGACAAGAAGTTTCTAAAATCTTTTACAAAATTCACAATTTATTTCAGAGCAGTAAATACCACATTGTAGAAAACCATTTTTAGGGATCTTTTCACTTCCTTGTTCCTTAAGGAATAGATTAAAGAGTTCAGCATGGGTGAGACAGTATTATTTAATA
>NW_011387721.1:0-682 GCF_000754665.1 Bison bison bison
ACCTGATAGAAAAACCTGCCTGCTTGTGGGTGCAATCAGCTATCCTGTCCAGTACCCCAAACTGAACTGGCTGATGAAGGTATTTTCCTTCTGAAGTAAACCCATAAAGCCTGGAAGAAGAGACTATGTTATCAAATGTGCAGACACCAATGCAAGGAATCAAAGATCACGAAGAATCAGGAAAACATGATACCACTAAAGGAAACTAATTAAAACTCCAATAACTGACTCTAAAGAAGGAAAATTATGAACTGTCTGACAAAGAATTAAGAATAATTCTCTTAAAGAAGTTCAGGGAACTACAAAACAGACAACTAAATTAAATTAGAAAACAAGGCATGAACACAATAAGTTTGTCAAAAAAATAGAAATATTTTTTAAAAAGCACAAAAATTCTAGAGCTTAAAAATATAAGAAAATGAAAAATTTAATAGAAAGCTTCAAGAGCAAACTTGATCAAGCAGAAGAAAGTATCCATGAACTTGAAAACAGGTCATTTGAAATTATCTAGATAAATAAAAAGAAAAAAAAATAGAGAAGAAAGCCTACAGGATTTATGGGATATCAAGATAACAATAGAAGAAAGGAATGGAAAATCTATTTAAAGGAAAGAAGACCGAAGACTTTCCAAAAATTGAGAGAGCAGTAGACATCCAGATATATGAGACCCAAAAGACCCTAA
>NW_011387722.1:0-832 GCF_000754665.1 Bison bison bison
AGCAGGGGACCAACTGATGCTTGTTCTTTACAGTAGGAGGAGAATTCAGCCATCCAGTGTCAGTGTGTAGACAAGGTCAGTCCTCTGGTTTTATATCTGAATTTGGATAAACAGAACAGCATTTAAGAATGCTGAAGACAGAGTCCACAGACTAGACTGTAGATGTTAAAGAAATAACCTAAACCTTGTGTGCTACTATTTCTGGTATCTTACTCCTTCTCCTAACTCCCACAACCAACATCAACTTTGTTAACAAAGCTTATTCTTTAAAATTCTGTGATTTCACCTCCCAGTTTATAAGAAGCTGTTTCCTACTCTTATTCCTAATCAACTTTCAAAAGAAAGAGCTTCATATTTGTATTTGATGCATTCCTATCAGATGACTCTGTCTTTACCAAATAGCATTTTCAGCCTGTTATAGTTAAAATCTGCTGTGTTAAAAATTCTTCAAATGGCTTTCTCCATTGCCCAGCCTTAGTAGGTAGTGATGGAAGAAAACATCTAAAACGTAATGCCATGTTTCAAGAGCAATGTGTTGTTAATAAGGAAAAGATAAGTTTTTTTTCAAGCCAGATGCAAACGAGACATAAAGCTTAATCACAGAGGAGGCAAGAAACAGTGGGATTTTTTAAATCAGTTCATTTATTGAACAAATATTTTTTGAAATCCATGCTTTGTTGAATACTGTGCTTTTTTCCTAGGGAATAAGGATGTATGCAAGACACAGAAGGTTCACCATCACAAAGCTAGCAGTCTACAGGGAGACAGTAAAAAAAAAAAAAAAAAAATCAAACAACTTCCTATCTTGGTATGTATTCTATAGAAACTCTTG
>NW_011387723.1:0-647 GCF_000754665.1 Bison bison bison
CAGCTGATCAGGCACGAGTCACGCAGCTGAGCAGGGATTAAGCATGCAGGTGAGCAAGCGCTAATCCCTTAATTCAGCAGACCCTGATCACGTGACTGAGCAGGCCCTGCAATAAACCTTTCTTTGCTAAAATAATAATAATAAAGCTAAAGGGACTTATTTGAGAGTTTCATACAGATTTTTTTTTGGCTGTGCTAGGTCTTAGTTGTGGCATGTGGGATCTGGTTCCCTAAGCAGGGATTGAACCTGGGTCCCCTACATTGGGAGTGCAGAGTCTTACCCACTGGAATCTGTAAATGTGACTTTTTTGGGGATAAAATGTCTCTGTAGGTGTAATTGAAGTTCTTGACATAAGATCATCCTGCATTAATTAAAGTGGGTCTTCAGTAACATGTTCTTAGAAGAGCTAGGGAGAAGACACATAGAGAAGAAGGCCATCTGAAGGCAGGGCTGGAGTGATGTGACCACAAGCCAAAGAATGCGTGTAGCCATTCTGGAAGCTGGAAGAGGGAAAGGATCCTCCCTCAGGCCTTTAGAGGGAGCCTGTCCCTGCCCACACCTTGGTTTCAGACTTCTGGCCCCCAGAACTGAGAGCAAGTAAGTCTGTTGTTTTAAGCCACCAGTTAGTGGTGACTAGATAATGGCAG
>NW_011387724.1:0-830 GCF_000754665.1 Bison bison bison
CAATGAAGCTCTGCCAGAGATGACCATCACTACCATTCCCCTAGGCTACCTGCTGTGAACAATGAGCCATGGAGCACCAGAGTCATGCAGTGTTCTAAAGAGGAATGAGACAGAATGAGTCCCTCTCTTTTGTGTTATGTTTTATATGAAAGATCTCAAAACAGGATTATCTTACATTTCTGTTCTCTAACAAACTAGATCCTCATAATAGAAATGACTGCTGGGGAGGTGGAGAACATGGTCAAAGGTAAACGCCAAGTCAACAATGCTAGAATTTCCAGAATTTTCCTTGTGGACAAGGAGGGTCAGAGGTTGAGTATTTATGCATTCTTTGATTTCACCTGTATAGTACAAGGAAGACAGGATCTCTGGGAAAGGATCGAGGTTTTTGTTTTGTTTGATAGAGAGGAAGATCCCTCCACTACTTTTGTATCTGGTAAGGGGCTTTATTAAAAAAAATTAAAACAGGAGTGGTATTTCCTGAGGCTGGCACTAACAGATCTCAGTGGCCCTTCTTCATTATAGCTATGAGCAAACCCCTTCTGCTAGAAGCTCTATAAGGCTGATGACAGCCTTAACCTAGACCATGAGAATCCTTGGAAATGTAAGAACTAATGTGAAATCTCTGAGCAAGTGGTCTCAAAGACCTTGAGTGGCTCAACTCATCAATACCAATGACTCGGGAAAGGTCTGGCCTCCCCTATCATTTGCTGTTTGCCGCTCAAATTTCAGTAGGACTTTTATGTAACTGTCCAGAACGATCCACCCCACTAGACAAGAATTTCCAGATCAGGTCCCTGTGAGAGACAAGAGTGAGATCGTCCTGCTCC
>NW_011387725.1:0-810 GCF_000754665.1 Bison bison bison
CACATTAGCTCTTTCTTTTTTAACATTATTTTGAAACAGTGCTTGAATTCTTACAACTAAAGTTTAGTTCGGTTAATGACCTCTTAAAAAAAAATGCGAATCTTTCTCTTGATTCTAGTTAAAAGGCTTCACTCATTTACACCTCAATGTGAATTGGTTTAATTAGCAAGTTCCCATACTAATCGCTCTGTTTAAACAGGAAGAGAAAAGAGAGGTAAGTTATATGCCACAGTTTGATGAGCAGAGCTTCTGAGACTTCTCGGGGGCCCCAAAGTAAGAGGAAAACTTTAAATAAAAAAAAGCTGATAAATGCACTTCAAATACAATCTATATATATCTTGAAATGTTAACACTGGGCAACCCTGTAGAAGAAAAGGAAAAAAAAATTTTTTCTTGCTGCTCTGTACACCCACCAACTATCAGAATTTGCAACTTAGACTTGTTCCATTTGAGTATAATTTATCTATGTTAATGATCTAACAGGATTTTGTGTTCTGGCCTGGGAACCTAATTATTTCTGATGTTGTTCCTGTGCAAAAGCACATTTGGAGTTCCCAAACAAAACTTTAAATATGAATGCATTGTGTAATTTGGAAATTGCTTTTATTGGTCATTGTTTTTTTTCATAACTGTGATTGACTCTAAAATGATTGCAAAGAGCAAAGACGATAATAACAATGCAAAAATGAAAAATTGTCATAACTTTCCCTGAAATTCTGATGTGAAACCTAGTTAGAAACCAAATCAAAATAACCAGTAAGAAATTGTTTAGTATATCTTTTAGCAAATCCTTATCAAAGATGCCTTAGG
>NW_011387726.1:0-643 GCF_000754665.1 Bison bison bison
CTACACTCAAAACACGATGTTACCTGCAATCAAAAACAATAAAACTACTAAAATGCAATGCTCCAAACACACTATTATCCATTAGAATAATGATTTATCTATTGAATTCATGAAATAAATGCTTGGCGTTTCCTTAATTTTGAGCAAATGTTTTGCACACACTAGATGTTCGTATAAAATCTATAATAATAGGATTTTCTTCATCAGAGTCTGTGTTGCTCACCAGCATACAATGGTGTTTCTCTCCATACTGCAAAAGAACAAAATAGAAAAATCTTAACTTTTATCTTTTTATGCCTTCTTTCATTGTCTTTTTTGTTATATTAAAAATAAATACAAGAAATATTTGTCTTTGCTGTATTTCTTCTACTGAATCCTTTAAACTTCCTCTTTCTATCCTATATCTTCATATTCCAATATTTAAACATGGTGATAAAAATGATCAGGTGGAGGATAGATAGAAATACAGAAAAAAGCAAAGATGGCAGGGATAAGAGCATGAAGGAAGTATAGAAGGAAGGAAGGAACAAATGAATGAAAGGGGAGAGGAAGAATTACAGGATGAATAATTAGTGGCTTGCACTTCAGAGAGAATTTATTGAAAGCATTGATATTTATAAAGATAATGCTTCCAATGCTGCTG
>NW_011387726.1:4944-5296 GCF_000754665.1 Bison bison bison
TTGCCTGGAGAATCCCAGGGAAGGGGGAGCCTGGTGGGCTGCCATCTCTGGGGTCGCACAGAGTCGGACCTGACTGAAGCGACTCAGCAGCAGCAGCAGTGGCTCAGTAGTAAAGAACCCACCAGCAAATGCAGGATACATGGGTTCGACTGACTCCTGGGTTGTAATGATCCTGGAGGAGGAAATGGTAACCCAGTCAGTATTATTGCCTGGAAAATCCCATGGACAGAGGAGCCTGGCTGGCTACTGTCTATGGGGTGGTAAAACAGTCAGACACTGACTTAGTGACTGAACAACAAGATGGCAGAACAGTTATTTGGGGTTGGGTTTCATGAGTTTGAGTACACTCCAG
>NW_011387727.1:0-904 GCF_000754665.1 Bison bison bison
CCCATGGACTGTAGCCTGCCAGGCTCCTCTGTCCACAGGATTCTCCAGGCAAGAACACTGGAGTGGGTTACCATTTCCTTCTCCAGAATGTCTCCATGCTCAGCCATAAAAAAGAACAAAATAATGCCATCTGCAGCAACATGGACGGACCTAGAGATTGTTGTACTGAATGAAGTAAACCAGACAGAGAAAGGCAAATATCATATGATGTTGCTTATATGTGGAACCTAAAGAAAAAGGTACAAATGAACTTATTTACAAAACAGAAATAGAGTCACGGATGTAGAAAACAAACTATGATTACCTGGGGATAAGGTTGGGGGAGGGATAAATTGGGATACTAGGACTGATATATACACACTATGATGTATAAAATAAATAACTAATAAGAACCTGCTGTATAGCACAGGGAACTCTACTCAGTACTCTGTAATGGCCTATATGAGAAAAGAATCTAAAAGAATCTTTAAAAAAAAAAAAGAGAGTGGATATATGCCCATCCATATGTATAACTGATTCACTTTGCCATACAGCAGAAACACAGCAGTGTAAATTAACTATACTCCAATAATTTAAAAAAAAGTAGTCTCCAGATATTGCCAAATGCCCCCTGGGGACAGTTCTGACCGTGGTTGCAGTCAGATGCTGATGTAGAGCATCAAGGTAAGCTTCCCAGAGCCCCACAATCAAAATTTGTGCTAACTGATTAAATACATCAATCTCCTGTATTTCGAAGAGAAAGGGAGGCTTCCTCTGAGCACACCTGGCTGTGAAGCGCTCAGGCAACTGCCCTGACATCTCCCCACTGAGCCCCCGCCCCGCCCCACGGAGGTTGTGATGCAGCTCACTTGACCTAACAAGCTCTACATCGCGTGTGTTCCGGCATCTGAGATGCAGCCTGCCT
>NW_011387728.1:0-823 GCF_000754665.1 Bison bison bison
TCTTTTTTCTTTCTTTCTTTGTTTTCTTTCCTTTGCTCTCAACATATTTGTTAGTTTTGTTTTCATTGCTTTATTCCCCACTTGACACCATGTTTTATTTTTGATTTCCAGCTTGTGCTTGAGATAGTTTTGTTCTTAACTGGTAAATATAATTTTTTTGATTTACTTTGATTGCTTGGTAAATCTGCTGTATTTTGTATTTGTTGGGCTGTTTTGACTTTGCTCATGGATATATACATAGATGTCTATATTCCATTATTTTAATTATTATTTGCCTGATTTTGTAACTGCCATTTGTCTGGGGTTCACCTTTGGTCTCTCATTTTGGGATATTTGTTTTATCTCACTTAATGCCATTAAAAACCACTTGTGGAATCTTCACTTCTGACCAGAGATCAAGCCCTGAGCCTTTGGAGTGGGAGCACTGATGCCAAGACCCTAGACTATTAGAGAACTAACCCTAGGGAGCATCAAATAGTGAGAACTCACACAAAGAAAACCACTTGAATACAAGACCTGGCATCACCCAACCACTAGTAGCAACCTGTGCAGGATGCCTCATCTAAATGACAAACGTAACAAAAATACAAACCCAATCATGAGCAGACAAGATTACCACCTCACTCAGCCTTCCCCATCAGAGGAAAAACAAACAAAAACTCAGCACAAATCTCACTCTATACGAAACTTACACAAACCACTGAACTAACCTCAGGAGGGCAGAAACCAAAAGGAAGAAAGAATTCAACCTTCAAGCCTGGGAAGAGAAGAATGCAAATATAGTACGTTAAAAAAAAGAAAAGGCAGAGAAATACTGCACAAA
>NW_011387729.1:0-655 GCF_000754665.1 Bison bison bison
ACCAAAGGTGACTTTCAGAGGATGTGTGCCCTCCATGAAATATATGGTCCTGTGGGCAACCTTGACACTTAGCAAATATGAAGCGCCACGTAAGCCCCAGAACTGCTGGACAGCTCTGTCACAGATCAACAAAACTGACGCATCCCTGCCTCCTGGGTCTTTCCATCCAGAGGAATGGAGACATTAAATAATCACATCGTGTTTTGATCAATTAAGAGCCAAAAATGCCAAGCGCTCTGAGAGGGATGGGGACAGTCAGGAAAGGAACGTCTGAGAAAGTGGCATTTTTAGGTTGAGGAGTACTTGGACAATGGAGAAAAGAATATTCCAGGCAGAAGAACAATGGGAAAGAGGTTGGAGCATTTGGAAGCACTGAAAGGCAGGCCACGTGGGTGAGAATGGGGATCAGAGGAGACTGAAGAGGAAAACAGAAGGTGAACACGAGGGAACTTACAAATCGGCAAAGGATTTTGATAATTTTATTCTACGTGTAAGAGAAAGTCATGATAAAAAAGTGTCAGCACAGGGATGCCACGTTTGCATTTAGCAGAGTATGATCACAGTAATCGAGGAGAGGGGTAAAAACTTCAACAAGGTTCACAACTTAGTGTAGAGAGGAATGGACGGATATGAGGGGCAATGACCAGGGAGATGC
>NW_011387730.1:0-810 GCF_000754665.1 Bison bison bison
AAATCTACATATTTTACCTAGAAGAAAGATGATTATTTCAGAAGTACCAATGAGTCATATCAATTATTGTCTTTATTCTAAAGTCAAAGGCTATTTCAAGCTCATTTTTAACCTGTGTACATTAATATGATTGTACCTTATATGCATGCATGATTTTGAGTTATTTTCTCTACCTTAGTAACAGCAAAACTCTCAATTAAATTTTGAAATACCATATGATATCACTTAAATGTGGAATCTAAATACAACACAAATGCACCTATCTAGGAACCAGACAAAGACTGATAGATATTGACAGGTATAGAGATCAGACCTGTTGCCACAGGAGATGTGGGTAGGTGACGATTAGGTTAGGAGTTTGGGATTCGCAGATGAAAGCTAGTATATGTAGGATACACAGACAACAAGGACCTACTGTATAGTACAAAGAACTATATGCAATGCCCTGTGATAAACCATAATGGAAAACATAAAAGTATATAATATAAAATATATTTATAAAAATAGAAAATATATAAAAATCGTAATGGAAATTTCAAAATATTAAAATTATATTTTATATTTATATAAAATATAAATATCAGTACATACTGATAACTGAGTCACTTTTTATATATAGCAGAAATTAACACAATATGCTAAATCAATAAAAAATGAATTTATACATCAATAAAACTTTTTAAAATTTTAAATAAATAGATCTTGAAGTGTAAGTGTTATTAAATGATAGATCTTACAACCACACGAGGGCCTTTGCTACTTAAGTATTTGATTTTTCTAGAAGTGTAATCTTCTGAAAAATTTGCTATC
>NW_011387731.1:0-772 GCF_000754665.1 Bison bison bison
CTATTAGAGAATCAAATCCTTTCCTGCTGTGTCCTTTAAGATCTCCATTTCAAGGTAAGACATAGCTTCACTTGCTGAGTCAACAAATATGTGCGATTTTTTTGTTCTTTCCCATACAACCACCAAGGGCCCCTTTCATTATTCCAATAATGCAGTCACATCTGGCTTAGAGAGCACAGCATTCTGCCCTGAGATTAAGCTGCATGTTTCTATGGCCACGTGGTGCTGGACCCTCTTGGGAGCAGAGTCCAGATGGCTTCATGGTTCCAGCAGGACATTCCCGCCTCTGCATGCCACGGTTCTCTGCACCGTGGTTGTCTGCCTGCAAGATCTGATCAGTTCTCCTTGGGTGTCTCACTTGGAGAAGTATCTCTGACATCAAATATTGGTATTGAGATGTAAACCACATGTTGCCTCCTCTTTGAGGTCCTTCATTTGCAGAAGAGCAGGCCTCATGCACATAATGAGATAGAGTGAGGAGGGAGGCTGGGCCGTCTCTGACAGCACTCCAGGTTCCTGGGTCAGAGCTCTGGTGAAGCTATGGTCCTGAGCCACTGAGAAGCCCCCTCAAAGGTCTGCCTGAAGGTCCCTCCTAAACATCCCCATCCCAGGGCAAGTTGGCTCTACCTTCTTCCTGGAAACCTTCATTCTCAGACCCTGATTTTTTTCTCAGAGACATTTCTCTGCAGCCGCCTATGTGGTGATGGAGGAAATAGCAGGGCATAGAGGGCACAGGGTACAGTGCACACCCCACGTGGTGCATTCACATGGG
>NW_011387732.1:0-643 GCF_000754665.1 Bison bison bison
CCCGGCAGACTGCTGACCTCAGGCCAGCATCTGAGTACTGTTCATTACTCTGTGCTCTGGGGTTCCCACAGCGCCTCTATCTTCCTGCACAGGAGCAGCTATAAAATTAAGAAACTCTTTGAGCCCACCCTCCTCTCCTCCCCCTCGTCATTCAGGGTCTGAGACAACCAGGTCAAGGCAAGCACACCTCTGTCCTTGCCCATCTGTGAGGAGACAGGGAGGAACAGCACTGGGCACCGCCCCACCGTGACTGCTCCTGAAAAGACCCATGTGGTTGGCTTTCACTGTCTTCTCTGAAGCCCAGATTCTCATCGCCTGGGCAACCGGGAAAATGCTGGCGCCTGGGCTCCGCCCACTGGCCGCTTTCCTTGACTGCGGCTGACCCCTCAGGTAATTTCTCAGACCTGCTCCAGCAGTCTAACTGGGGCAAGTGCCCCCAACTCCGCCCCCAGCCAGGGCCCCCCGACCAGCAGCACCAGCGCAACAGGGGAGCTTCTTAGGAAGGCGCACTGGGAGCCACATACCAGACCCGCTGCATGGGGCCACCCAGCCCGGCCAGACCCGCCTCGGACTCTCCAGGTGACTCCCAGGTGGGCTCAAGCTCCGGAGCTGGGTTAAGCAGAGTCACCCTTTCAGCCCCCTA
>NW_011387733.1:0-576 GCF_000754665.1 Bison bison bison
ACTTTTACTTTCTTTTAATAGCTTCTTTTTTTTTTTTTTTTCTTAAGCTGGAAGAATTTTTGAAATGGCTTTTGCGAGAAAGTTCAAACCCTGGAATGACTAAGTCTCTGGAAGAATTTGGACTTTGTAAGGGGAATTTGTTTGTATTTGGTATGAATCACCCAGTCACTGATTTCTGCAGCTAGAAGATCTTTTGGAAAGCTTTTAGGTCAACCCCCTCATTGTACACATGGGGAAACTGAGGCTGGGGGAGGGAAAGGGGTTCAGCTAAGGCCACACGCAGTGTCAGAGGAAGTGATGAGACCAGAACACAGGTCTGACTCCTGGAGCTAGCTTCAGCTTTGCAAGAAGCTCTCGAACACCAGTCTATACTTAAGTAGGCGCATCTTCAACATCAGTAAAGAACAGAAAGATAAAGAAGGTTCTGAGGAGGCAGAATTCACCCAGTAGAGGGATAGAAGGATGGGGAAAGGAATGTATAGAGGTATGTTGCGGGCATTACTGCATCTAACCCTTCCCAGATCCTGTGAGAACAATCGTTCTCAACCTGGGAAAATTACTTAACCTCTCTGTGCC
>NW_011387734.1:0-727 GCF_000754665.1 Bison bison bison
TTGATAATCTTAATGATGTGGCATCTAGAAAGATACCTTCATGTAAGTGGCCTCCACCCTTTCTGTCCATTGCTGAGTTGAGTGCTCCAGGTTCAGAGTTGGTAGACTGTTCTGTCTTTAGCACTCTGTTGGGACTCCTCTGGTGTGTGTCTAGAAGACCGGCTGCTTTGACAGATCATAGGGCTTTGCTTGTCAGTCTTTGTTTCAATTCGGTAACATCATGGCTAAAGTAGCAAGGAGACAAAAGCCCAGTTGCTAGAGTAGCCAGTGTGTTGAAATGTCAGGTATCCTTTGTGGAATATGGCAGGAGAACAGTGTGTGCTCAGTGGCATTGCCCGAGCCCTTCATTAAGAAGGATGACAACTTTCCCATGGGGTGGAGGTGGCATGTGCACCATCTGAGGAAGCAATTGAGACTGAACACCAGGGAGGCTGGATCCAAACACAGAGGTGTTCTTTTGGTGGTCAGTCAGTGAAGAGAACAGTCTAGGGGATGTGTGTTCCCAGGACTTGTCAATGGGCTTCTTTAGCATCAGGCACCTGGGAAGCCCAGACGGAGTGTGCCCAACCGCCCCCTCCTCCAGACGCTGAGAGTATGGCGACTGGTCCATCAATAGCTCTGTCAGTGGCCACCGGTCACCTTCTTTCCTTCATTAATTCCCTCACTCTCTGGTGTGTGAGCACCTCCTTGGTGCCTGGCATTGGGTCTACAAGGGTGGAGAAGATGG
>NW_011387735.1:0-744 GCF_000754665.1 Bison bison bison
TCTTGCTCTGCACCCTGTCTCTCGCAGTGGCTAGCCCTGTTCCCAATCCCACAATAGCAGTCTTTCCTCCCCATGTCCCTCTGGCCTATGGCTGAATAATGTTTTTCTTTGGTTACCAGGTCCTGGCTGCCTCCACCAAGGAGGTGACAATCACTTTTTAGCTTCCTTAATCTCATCTGAGTCTCTCATCTCTGTGAACAATCATCACATTGAAGCCTAATTAGTTTCACCATCTGAATGACAGATTCCTAATTGACATTATAAGCAAAGTGTCCAGAATTAGAAGAACCAAATCTAATTGTGGTTGAGATGGTTGAGACATGCTGTCCCTAAGGCCTGATTTGGGTGAGCAAACAAGTCAAAGACCAGGGCAGAGACACTGTCTCATTTTCTTATTCAGCTGGCAGTAAGATGAAGTATTGGCTCCAGCAGTACTGGGATGTGTCCAGGATCTAGAAAGTGGGGTTGCACTGATGTCTGGAGAACCTGGTTCTTGTCCTCATTCTGACTGCAAAGCAGATTTCAGAATAACCTTGAGCTCTTCATGTCCCCTCAGCATTCAAATTTCAATGGCAGCTTTCCAATCTCTTCAGGTTTCAATGAGTTCCTAATAAGGAAAAAAAAATTTGAAAAGCACAAAGCAGAACAACTGTATAAAGTAGTTTTGTTTTCATAATTATCAGTAGTGGAGACTGTAAGCTGTGGGATTTACTGTTTTTCTATCATTTCAGTACTGAGCTTAGA
>NW_011387736.1:0-959 GCF_000754665.1 Bison bison bison
AAGTGTTGTGTTGCATGTTTTTTTCTCTATGGCATCAAACTGAGTAGGATTATTTTCTTAGCCATTCCCATATACTTAAGAGCTACAGGAACATGTATTTCCTGGGAGCAATGAAGGGCAGTGGAGCCAAGGTATCAGTGTCCTAGGAAGCCTGGTCTGTGGAGTTCCCCATGGAAGCCTGAACTTTAGGAAAGCTAACAGTTGGGAGGAAGGCCCCCTCTTCCATGGTTCCCAAGCCAAGATTGTGTGCCAGGGGCTTGGCGGAGACAGCCTCTCTGATGAAATGTTCCCAGGAAAACACAAAGCACTCCCCACATCCCCCTGATGCCTGCAGTTTCACTATCCCAGTGTGATTCTTTAGGTGCAGAAACAGATAAAATGGTCAACAATTTCCATCCACGTATTGTTGCTGTTGTTTAGTCGCTAAGTCATGTTCGATTCTCTTGCGACCCATGGACTGTAACCCGATAGGCTCCTCTGTCCATGGGATTCTCTAGGGAAGAATACTGGAGAGGGTAGCCATTCCATGGGATCTTCCTGACTCAGGGATCAAACGTGAGCCTCCTGCTTTGCAGGCAGACTCTTTACCACTGAGCCACCTGGGAAGCCCTCCACCCAAGTATGCCTTCTGTATAAAAGGATCATCAGATCTATTCCTGAAAACCGACTCTGGTGATAAGGCAGAGGCCCAGTGTAGGGATGCCACCATGAGGATAAACCTGAAAAGGGAATTTGGAGGGGAGGAGGTCCTGATGCCCTGTATCAAGCTGCATCTGGCTTAAAATTACGAGTTCAGCAGACTCTGGGACAAACCTCACCCTGTGATCACATGAATTGGTGCTAAGGTAGGAACAGAGCTAGAGTGCCCATCACTGTGTTGGTGAAACTGCAGTGTGTGTCAGGGTTGTAAATCCAGAGAGGAAGATGGGAGTGGGAGGCAGGTGGTGTCACTTGGGGTG
>NW_011387737.1:0-681 GCF_000754665.1 Bison bison bison
ATTGTGAAATTATTTGTTCTAGCTCTGTGAAGAATACTGTTGGTAGCTTGATAGGGATTGCATTGAATCTATAAATTGCTTTGGGTAGTATACTCATTTTCACTATATTGATTCTTCCAATCCATGAACATGGTATATTTCTCCATCTATTAGTGTCCTCTTTGATTTCTTTCAGGCCTGGTCAATTTTTAAGGCCTTTCCTGAATCCTTGATATTTCTACTATCTTGTCTTATTTCTGGGTTTTCCCTTTGGTAATTGTTAACTGGCCTCAGTCACGGTGGTCGTTCACAGGCCTGCTAAGTGAGTTTCAGCGACTTCAGGAAACCCGGAGACTCTGCAAGATTTGCAATTTCACCTGATGAACTGATTTGCATTGAATTTGAATTGTAATTTTGGATGTTGCTACAAACCACACAAGTGTCGATGTGATGGGTGGGGGTGGCTGCTGGTGTGAAACAGGGAGAGACTGTGTTATGGTCCATGAGCACAGAGTTTCACCTTACGACAACTTTTGCTTCTTAAGCAAGTCATAACTGTAGGTACTTGGGCAACAAATTCTCAAATAACAACCATATCCCGTGTAGGCATGAGGCACATGGTTTTGATAAACACAGGGCTCCACGGCCGGAGATGCAGCTAAAAACTTCCTTATACAGGTGCTTGGTGTGGGATGAGAGGGG
>NW_011387738.1:0-763 GCF_000754665.1 Bison bison bison
CATTAAATCATCTCCTTTCTTCTCTCCCAAACACAAACAATGCCTAAATTTAAGTTTCCTTAAAAGAATCAGTGTTCCCAGGTTGTAGTTTATCTAAGAATTTGGTTTCCTTTACTGTCGCTTCTATTTACCATAATAGAGCTCCAATTTTTAAAGTACCAGCTCTGCAACCAGTACTAAGGTAAAGGTTAATACTCAGGTCAATAAAATGGGCATAAAATGCAAAATCATAAAGGTAAAATTATAAATAACCCAGAAAAAGGAAGAATGAATGATTCTTTCAGACAACTGGGTAAAGATGGCAACGCTTAAGGACCAGCACTCCTTCCCTTCATTAATACCTAACAAAATGGTGAAAAATAGAAGCCCAAAAAGAGAAAAAAAGAAAATGGGTAGATTTTCAAAAAAGAAGCAGTATGTTTTTGCAACACATTGAAAATTTCTACCAATACCCATCAATTTAAAGAGAAGCAAGATGACGAAATGGATAATAGCTAAGAAGTATCAAGCACAGCGGCATGAGCAGAAATGAGTTCTAACCATCACAGTAGTATCTCGAGATCTTAGTAGAAGTCAGGAAAACTGGCAGAGCTTGTTATTTGGGAAGTGTCATGGGAACTGGGAAAATGCTTCCAAGACTGAACGTACTCTCACCTCATGGGAACAGGCATATCTGTAACTCTGAGAGGGTAAACCCAGGTTTAAGACCTTTAACCAAATCTCAGAAGAGAAAGCACAGCTCCGGTCATTCAAAATGGCTGCA
>NW_011387739.1:0-590 GCF_000754665.1 Bison bison bison
AAGCTTTAGAGGTAGATGGAGAGAGGTCTTTCCAAGAAAGAGGGGAAAGCACGTGAGAAGATCATAAGGTAGTCGGAAGCAGTCACTGCCCACTTATGGATGTAATATGTGTGTAATGTACAGCTGGAGCTGAAGAGAACCCTCAAGGATTAGCAGCAAGTCAGGACTCAAATGACCAAGAGGAAGTTGGGTCATTACAGCTATTTGTCAAGCTGGGTGAAATGTAGAGATTAATTATGAGACCACAGGGGTTCTATACCAGAGGCAGTCATTACTTGAAGTGGTTGAAAGAAGGTGACTATTGCTCCTAATGTAAGCAGAAATAAGAGATGAGGCTAGAAGTTTCCACAGGGGGCTGATCATGTAGGTATGGGGGCATTATGAGGCTTGTGGTCTTCACCTAGAGCAACTGGAAACCACTGATGTTTCCTAAAATGGGGAAAGACAGGATCATACATGCATTTTATTTTTATTGAAGCATAGTTGACTTAAAATATATTGGTTTCACATGTAAAATATCATGTGGGAAACGAGTTGCCAGTCCAGGTTCGATGCATGACGCTGGATGCTTGGGGCTGGTGTACTGGGAT
>NW_011387740.1:0-892 GCF_000754665.1 Bison bison bison
ATGTCCTGCAATGTACAGGACACTCACACAGTCAAGCATTGTTCTCTGTCCCACACAGCTCTCCAGTGTTTCTGCAGGCATTCATGTAGGTGAAAAACCTGGATATGATTATCTGAGCCTAGCTCCATTTTACATTTAAAGACACAATATTTTTGCTTGTTTTTAATAAGCAGTAATTTTTTCCAGGAATGAAACCACTGTGAAAATTGATGGCTCTGGTATTCTGTTTGCTTTGAACCTTTCCCAAGGGTTGTTCCCCCTTTTGAAAAATCAGCTCATCAGTGACAATGCTGCCCATTGTTCTTGAGTCTTCTATTCAGTCTACATTTGTGTCTGTCATTCATGCAGATTCTTCACATAGGTATCTGCCCACTTCACTGTGGCTTGTGGAATAATCACACCTGAGCATTTATATATCAAAATATTTATTATGTTATAAATCACTTTCCTTTTATTCTCCCTGTATTTTTAAAATTAGAATATTAGGTATTTTTCTGTAATTGTGCATACAGGTAAATTATACCATTGATAAATTTTATTTCAGAACAGTAAAGGAAAAAAATACAAATATTATAAAAAAGAGTTGTTGGATCTGATAAAATTGATAGCAATGAACAAGCTTTTCTGGTGCTTCAAAATACTGTGATTTTAATAATCTACCTACCTACTATCTTTGGATAGTCTCTTGGTAACTTTAATGTGTAGAGAATCTATGTAAAATTTTACTTTGTTAAATAGCCCAGAGAGTTATCAAGGTTGACACCACACGAGAAGTCCCGTGGGTGTCATTTGTCCTGGACATAACATGACGGGACGGACGTTTGGCCTTTGTGGTAGTTGTTGTTCAGTCGCTGAGCCGCATCTGACTCTTTGCGACCCTGTGGACTGCAGC
>NW_011387741.1:0-900 GCF_000754665.1 Bison bison bison
GGAAGGAACGTCCCAGCTCAAAAACTCATGATTTTACAATTGGAGTGTCCTGCCTTGCCCTGTGTCACCTGAATCTAATGAGCAGCGAAAGCAGCAGCCCTCTCCTAGCACCGAGACAGACAACAGAAGAGAAAGGGATCGAGGCGGTTTTCTGTCAACCGCCCATCCACTGAGGCTGCTCTCAGCTCTAGCCCCAGAAAGAAAAGAAAAACAGGAAATGAGACTTCCCTGGCAGTCCAGTGGTTCTGACTCCCCACGTCCACTGCAGAGGGCACAGGTTCTATCCCTGGTCAGGGAACTAAGATCCCACATCCAACACTCCAGGCAGCCAAAAAAAAAAAGGCAAAAAAATACCTAGGAAAGGAAGCAGAATAACTGAATTTTAAGAAAGGTTAGAGGAAGGAGAAAGTGGAGGAGCAGAAAGAAAGTGAAGGGAAAGGATGTCCCTTTTTGTTAAGGATTTTCATATATTTAAACATCCCAATACTTTATAAGCAAATCAAATTTCATATAATATATTCTGGTATTCCAATTCAGATATAGTAAGTTTATATCTGTAAAGAACACTTTAAAAATACTGCATTTATTTAAACAATAGCTAGAAGGCAAAGAAAAGAAAGCACTTCATTTATTTAAAATTCTCCCATTTTCATTAAAAGTTTTTTATTCCCATCACTTCTAGTTTCTAGAGCTGCCCTGTCCAAAATGGGAGCTGCTAGCTCCACAAGGCTATTTAAACATAAATTTAGATGAATTAAAATGAAATAAAATGTAAAAGTTAGCTCTTTAGCCACTGTACTAACCACGTATCAAGTGTTAATAGCCACAGGGGGCTCATAGCTATTGTACTAGTCAGTGCAAACTTGGGACGTTTCCATTACGGAAGAAAGTTCTACTGGA
>NW_011387742.1:0-708 GCF_000754665.1 Bison bison bison
CACACACACACACACACACAGCTTTCCTTTCAGTGTTCAATGTGTTTTCAAGGAACTGCCGCACTTGGTAACATTAAAAGTAAAATTCAGCAAGTGATGAGTGAAGACTTTGTCTTTCACTAACATACCTGGGCAGGTCCCCCAGCATGACCCAGTGGTAAGGCCACTGCCTTTTAAGCTGGGACTGAGGGGTTTCAACCTTGATACTGCACACCTATTCTTCATTCGAGGCCATTGTTTCTCAACCCTTTATTTTCATTATCACACGCCCCTCCAACCTCCCTAGCCATTTAAGACATTTTTTTCTAACTGCTCCCCTAACCTGCATGAAATTTTAATATCACAAATATAGCATATGTTTATCTGTGCTTTATACATATAAGGGGTGAGGTATTTTTTTACCTCTCAGAACAAATCTTTGCCCCCTTGGGGGCGATACTGACCTGTTGATGACACGTTTTCTTCAAGACCAGAGCTTCTCAAAGGGTGGTCCCCAGGCCATCAGAACAGTATCATGCAGGCCCCACCCTCTAGAGTTTCTGATTCAGGTTTAGGGTAGGGTACACAATTTTTCATTTCTAATAATACCCAGGTGGAGACATCTGGAGACATTACTTTGAGAACAGCTGCTGTCACGCGAATTCCGGCTATATTCTAGAGCCCAAGAGACCTGGGTTCAAATCCCTATTCTTCCGCCTGGTGGCTGTG
>NW_011387743.1:0-729 GCF_000754665.1 Bison bison bison
GGACTTTTTTTTCCAACCATTTGAACCAATGATGCCCTGAATGAGAGGCCTGCCAGTGGTGGTTCAGAGGGAGAGGGATTCTAGGCACTGCCTGGAACTTTGTTCTGGGAGGAGAGGCTACTGAGGGCTTTCATCACTCATTCACCCGGATTCCCAACCAGTAGTGTGTCTACGACTCCAATGTACAGCTACACTGTGTATGTGAGGCACATATTTATTAACTATTTACTTCAAATCCATTCCCCATTCTCCCTCTTACTACATGTAAGAGCCCCAGTTTGTTTGTTTTTATTGTTTAGGTTTTTGCATCAGAGGGCAGCTTCGAGCTGGTCCAATTCAGTACTGATGGTCACATTTCTACTCCAAAGTACTAGTTTGATCATGGTCTCACCATAAGATATGAGAAAAAGTCTGCTGGATATCTTCTAGGATAAACTGATAAAACGAAACATACACAAAGAAAGTCCTTTCTTCTTTCACTGGATAGCACCATGTCTTTCACGGCTGTGTGAGTGTGTATATATGTACCTATGCATATCATCTGTGTTCATGAGAAACCCATGTAGAAGCAAATAGACACAAAAGAAGCGGAGAGAGAAAAATAGACACTAGAAAATGAGGCCTATAGAAAGGAATCAATTTGTTAAAAAATCAGGGGAGAGAAGTGAAATAACAAATATCCAAGAAAAGGTAGAGCCAACCTCTGCCCTGACTACCAAAAAAAAAAAA
>NW_011387744.1:0-677 GCF_000754665.1 Bison bison bison
AATAAAAGTGTCATTTTTATAACAGTGTAATGAAATTATTAGCAAAAAAAAAGAAGAAGAAAAATGCACAAGTATGTGGAAATTAAACAGTATACTCTAACTTTTGGATCAAATTAGCAAAAAAAAAGAATGAAATTATTAGCAAAAAAAAAAAAAAAGAAGAAGAAAAATGCACAAGTATGTGGAAATTAAACAGTATACTCCAACTTTTGGATCAAACAGTAAGTCACAGGAGAACTTTTAAAAATGACTTTAATCAGATGAAGGCAAGAATGCAAACTCAAGGTAGTAAAACTCATGGGATGCAGCAAAATAGTGTTCAAGGGAAATATATTGCTACATGTACTCACATTTAAAAAGAAGTAAGGTCTCAAATCAATAACCTAACTTTCAACCTTAACAAAAAATAAAAAAAGAACAAAGACCAAAGCTGGGAGAATCAAAGAAATAAAATAATAAGCTTAGACCTGAGAGGAATTAAATAGAGAGTAGAAGAACAACTGAGAAAATCATTGAAAATAAGAAATAGGTTTTTGACAAGCTCTTAAATGGACTAAATAGGAAAGAAAAAGATAATACTCCTATTACTAATATCAGAAATGAAATTTATATTACTACCAATTTTACAGAAATAAAAAGAACTATAAAATATTACTATGAATAACTGTACATCAAAA
>NW_011387745.1:0-621 GCF_000754665.1 Bison bison bison
CACATCAGGTAGCCATAATATATTGGAGTTTCAGCTTCAGCATCAGTCCTTCCAATGAATATTCAGGACTGATTTCCTTTAGGACTGACTGGTTGGATCTTCCCAAGTTTGGAAAGGAATACATCAAGGCTATATATTGTCACCTTGCTTATTTAACATATGCAGAGTAAATCATGCAAAATGTTGGGCTGGATGAAGCACAAGCTCTAATTAAGATTAATGGGAGAAATGTCAATAACCTCATATATGCAGATGACACCACCCTTATGAAGAAGACCTAAAGAGCCTCTTGATAAAAGTGAAAGAGCAGAGTGAAAAAGTTGGCTTAAAGTTCAACATTCAGAAAATTAAGATCATGGCATCTGCCCCCATCACTTTATGGCAAATAGATGGGGAAACAGTGGAAACAGTGACAAACTTTATTTTGGGGGGCTACAAAATTGCTGCAGATGGTGACTGCAGCCATGAAATTAAGAGACGCTTGCTCCTTAGAAGAAAAGCTATGATCAACCTAGACAGCATATTAAAAAGCCAAGACATTACTTTGCCAATAAAGGCCCATCTAGTCAAAGCTATGGTTTTTCCAGTAGTCATGTATGGATGTGAAAGTTGGACTATAAA
>NW_011387746.1:0-624 GCF_000754665.1 Bison bison bison
AAACTGACCTTTTCCAGTCCTGTGGCCACTGCTGAGTTTTCCAAATTTGCTGGCATATTGAGTGCAGCACTTTCACAGCATCAACTTTTAGGATTTGGAGTAACTCAGCTGGAATTCCAGAAGGCACTGCTGGTACTTGACTGTTCACTGTTCAGTCAGCAGGTTCCTTAAAACCCAACAAACTCCACCCATTGTTGGTATCACCAGCATTAATTTTCATGAATAATGTTGTTTTTTAGTTACATCTGACTCTTGTGACCCTGTGGATTGAAACCTGCAGGCTCTCAGCAAGAATACTGGAGTGGGTCGCCGTTTCCTCCTCCAGGGGATCTTCCCGACCCAGGGATTGAACCCGTGTCTCCTGCCTGGCAGGGGGATTTTTTACCACTGAACAAAGAGGTAAGCCCTCATGAATAATTAAATTTCAGTTAATTATTTAATAATTCATTCAGAATTCACTCCACTACTCTTGCCTGGAAAATCCCATGGACGGAGGAGCCTGGTGGGCTGCAGTCCATGGGGTTGCTGAGGGTTGGGCACGACTGAGTGACTTCCCTTTCACTTTTCACTTTTATGCACTGGAGAAGGAAATGGCAACCCATTCCAGTGTTCTTGCCTGGAGAA
>NW_011387747.1:0-721 GCF_000754665.1 Bison bison bison
TTTCTGGTAGCATCTTTAAGATTTTCCATGTATAATATCATGTCATCTGTTAAGAGTGCCAGTTTTACTTCTTTTCCAATTTGGGTATCTTTTTTTTTTTTCTTCTCTGATTTCTGTGGCTAAGATAGGCCATCATATATATTTTGGTGATCTCTTATATATTTTAGAGAAAGATTTGCTTCTTAAATTCTTATTATTTTATTCTTATAAGAATATAAAATATGTTCTTATAAGAATTCTTATAAGAATTATATTCTTATATTTTACAGGCAAGATAATTTTCTTTCCATTGAGGGAGAGAAAGAAAAAAGATCAAACTGAGCCTAGTTTTTGCTAGAAAGCCATATATTTTTCTAAAACACTCTCCAATTGGTTTCCATTAGCATCATTGTCCAAAATCCTGAGGAGAAAGTATGGTTGATGTAAACTTTGAGAGCCAGTTCAATTATCTAACAGTCAAAGCAAATTGGCAGGTAGCCAAAGCCCTAGGAAGTCATTTAGATGAATTTCCTGCTCATATAATTTATTCTCACTGTTTGGTGAAGATACTGTGCTGGAGGCCATGTTTTCTGTGAACCAGTTTTAGTTTGGACCAATTATTCTCTTCTGTCTTGGTCCTTTAAAAGCATCATGCTTTGTTTGGAAGAAGCCATACCTCATCAGCAAGCAGTTGTCCAGTGGCATGCTTTTTGCTTGAGGGTGCTAATGTGAAAAATTAGGA
>NW_011387748.1:0-643 GCF_000754665.1 Bison bison bison
ACCCAGCACAGCCAAAAAAGTAGAATTAATTAATTTTTTAAAAGAGGGAATAAAAGTGGAAGAACAGATATGAAAGAAGTCAAGAAGGAAGGGGAAAAGGGAGAAAAAAAGAGAGTTCCATTATGTACACGGTGTGTTGGAGGCCCAAGTGTTTGACATTTAGAGGAACACCTAAGAAGGGATATCTAGCCAACTAAAGGACAAAGAAAGAGTATGGGCCTCAGAAAGCTGGTCAAGACTGGAAATAATAATTTAGAAGTCATTGTGCAGAGAAGAAGATTTTACTTTAAAGGTGCAGAAGTATAAGTTGAAGATACATTTAAACAGTTATCGGTGCATCAGTGTCTAGGGGCATCTCCTGGAAACCGACCTTGATGTCTGATCATACATGTACTCCTCAGCCCCAACCGAAGCACTCCGAAATTTCTGCAAAATATAAAAAGTCATCAAAATTAAAACAAATAGGTGAGTCATTATGCTCCCCGCCCCCCACCAAAGTGGCAAAGGTATCCAAACTGTCTTATGTTTTAGAAAGGAAAATTACACATTTTTTTGGTATTGTGTTTTCAACTACAGTGAAAATAGTTACCATTTGTATACAGAACTGGCATAGTACCTGCACATTGAGAATTATTTTCAACAT
>NW_011387749.1:0-885 GCF_000754665.1 Bison bison bison
GCAAACCTTAAATAAGTACAAGGGAAAATAAGGACTACAGCAGGTGAATATACATGGTGGTCTGGAAAAAAACAGAACCAGGAGCTGGACTCATCAGGGAGGTCAGGAAGGTGACGTTTAATCTATGCAAAATCTATTCAGGTTTGTTTGATCGTACATCTAGTCCAGTAGAATAAGAAAGTGTTCTATTTTTAACTCTGTATTCATTCATGTCATTCCATAAATATTTACTTAAATATTTGCTGAGTTCTCTCCTCACATCAGCTTCCTCATGGCAAAAGCCAAGGGAGAAGAATGACTGGGGAAAAAAAGCCTACCCTTGGAAGAGGGGGTGGCACCAGGGCACCTTCTCCCAAGGTTATAAGCACAAGGCAAAGCCAGGATGATAAGGGAAAAAAAATATAGAAGTTTTAGAAAACTTAGCTCCCAATCACAGGAGATTCCCAGGGTACTTGTGGCACACCCTCTTTCCCTATGAAAACATGATTTAGGGGGAAATAAAAAAGGGATTTTATTTTATTTTAAAAAAGGGATTTTATGTCTGATAGACAGAGTGCCTGAAGAACTATGGACAAAGGTTCATAACACTGTACAGGAGGTGGTGACCAAAATCATCCCAAAGGAAAAGAAATGAAGGAAGGCAAATTGGTTGTCTGAGGAGGCCTTACAAATAGCTGAGAAAAGCAAAATGAAAGGTAAAGAGGAAAGGGAAACATACACCCAACTGAATGCATATTTCCAAAGAATAGCAAGGAGAGATAAGAAAGCCTTCTTAAGTGACCAGTTTAAAGAAATAGAGGAAATCAATAGAATGGAAAAGAATAGAGATCTCTTCAAGAAAATTAGAGATACCAAGGGAACATTTCATTCAAAGATGGGCACAAT
>NW_011387750.1:0-831 GCF_000754665.1 Bison bison bison
AAAACAAATAAATAACATTTAAAAAAATCTCATGAGAATCAGTAACATGTATTCTAATGAGGTAAACAAAGAAGTAAAATTTCAAAACACAATGCTAAGATGTGAACATATATTTTAAGTATTAGAAGAGCACAGAAAAGACATCAGAATTTGATCTTGAAAGGAAGAAATTCACCAAGAAGATAAGCAAACATGCTGGGAGAACACCTACCAAGCAAGGAATGATGAAATAGTCTGTTTGCCCTGTAATGTGAATATGAATGAGGCAAAAGGTTATTTCTGAAAATGGGGAAAAAAATTTTTAGGGCAAATTTTTGAAGGATCTTGAATGCTATGGAGTTTGAACCATTTTCTAAGGGCAGTGGGTTATACAGGAAGTATTTAAATAAGGCAGAGGTAGGATCGGATTTGCATATCAGAAAGAACACTGTTGGCTGTGAAGGTTGGATTAGAGGTAGGTGAGAGTAGAGATAGGGGAAAAGCTTAGAAATAATTTTCAAGGCAGAAATGATGAGGGTACTAGCAATGGGAAGGCAAATTTACAAAACTTGATGAGGAGTTAGAGTGAGGTGTTAGAAAGAAAGGCCACCGGTGAGGAAGAGCCTTAGCTGAGAATGAGTCTATTGGTGGGAAAAATAAAACATGGCGATCCTTGAAATCATAATAGAGGACAAAGTAACAGTAATAATAATAATAATTGCAAGGATCAGTAACTGAGCGCTTAAAGAGTACCTTTTAAGGGAAGTGTCTTCTATCAAAATCTACTACAAACCTCCAGATATTTTATATAAAATTATTATTTCTCCTATTTAACAGGGAAAGGAACTGCAA
>NW_011387751.1:0-800 GCF_000754665.1 Bison bison bison
GCCCTGCAGGGGCGTCTCCGCCCGGCCGCCTGGCTCACCTGAGGAAGGGGCTCTGACCAGCTCTCCATCCACCGTCCAGGGTGCCTTCCTGCGCTCCAGCAAAGAGACCAGGTCTGGCTCAGACGCACAGCGTCCTGCACACAGGAAAAGACACGAGGTCTGTCACACCCTGGGCGTTCTCGGACGGACAACCAGCTCCCTGGCTTGGATGGAAGAGTGTTTTACTACAGCAAGGCCCAGGAAGAAAAGTGAAGAGTATCTATGACAAAGAAAGTTGTCCTACTTTCTTGTCTACAAACTTTCAACTTTCAACTCTGCAAACGTCACACTCTTACGAAGCAGGAGTAAGAATTCAGCCCACACTTTAGAAGGCAGCTCCCCCTGCTTGGCCCCCCCAGCACACACAATTCACAACCGAGGAAGAAGCACGGGGGCTCCTGAAGAGTCAGGTCTGGGAGAGGAAGGGCCTTACCTCCTGTCCCCGGATGGCGGTCCGCCCACACCACGCTCCTACAGAAACTCTGCCCAGCAGGGTCTGGCCGCTGCGAGACGTCTGTGGCCACGTCCGTGACGGCCACCAAGCCCTGCAATGGCAGACATGCGTTTCCATCGAGCCGTGTTCGTGACCTGGCTCTGGGGTGTCCATGTCCACACGCCATGAGAGGCACTGGGTACCAGGAATTCTCACTAGTTCTGAGTGATCCCCGTCATGTAACGATGGAGCTGGTTATGTCGTTTAAGTTTGCAGGGAGGTGGCGGGGGGAGGATTGAAAAATCGGGGAAACTGTTTCTTCCATGGA
>NW_011387752.1:0-793 GCF_000754665.1 Bison bison bison
GGGCTGGGCCCCCTTCACCTCCACCCACGGGACCCAGCCCTCTGCGTCCGGGGCCTGCCTTCCCCTTGCACCGTATCCGTCTGTCTCTCTCCCTGTGTCTGTCTGTCTCTCTGTGTCACTGTCTCTGTGTCTTTGTCTCTCCTTATCTCTCTCTCTCTCTGTCTGTCTGTCCTCTCTCTCCTTCTGTCTCTCACTTTCTGTCTCTCTGTCTCTCTGGGTCTCATCATCTCTCTCTGTCCCTCTCTCTGCATGCCTATCTCTATCTGTCTGCCTCTTTATCTGTCTCTGTCTCTTCTAACAGGGCATTCCTATGTTTTCCTAATGTTTTACTTCAGGATCACAAAATCTCATCCCACTAAATCCCAGATAAACGTGTGAACCATCCAGCACAAGAAGTGGAGAGGAACCGGTGCGTTCACACCCCACCCAGGAGACAGAGTAGAGCCAGAGCAGAAGTTAGTGAATCAGGAAACAAAAAACACTGCAACTAGTGTATACGCTAAAAAGCTGATTTTTCAACTGGGAGAAACAAACAACAAAAGAGACATTCTTGTGTGTAACCAGATCAAGAAAAAATAAAAAGAAGACACACGTAAACCATTAAAAAGAAAAATAGGTAAACCGCAGGCCTCTACAAAAACGTCTGCACACTTGGACAAAACTAGTGATTTTCTCATTTTTTAAAAAACATGTATTTATTTGTTTAGTTGAGCTTGGTCTTAGTTGCCACACTTGGGATCTTTAGCTGTGGCATATGGGATCTAGTTCCCTGACCAGGAATCAAACCTGGGCC
>NW_011387753.1:0-706 GCF_000754665.1 Bison bison bison
TGATGGCAGGCCAGGATGCTCTCCACCTTAGAAGCAGCCCAAATCTATGCAATAATAGAGTAAAAATGACAACCAATTAGGATGGGTCGCCTTTCTGAAACTCAGTCAAACCTTTATTTTTTTAAAAAAAGGAAAAGTCAAAATTGTTTTAGTCTCTCAAAAATGAGACATCATATTCTACTCTAAAAATAGTCAGGGTTAGATTCCTGTTTAGCTGGTGATATATTTGAGAACTGTTTTGAGAATTAGCATTTTTCTGTCCTACCCAATAAAATAATTTTCTAAGCTGTAACTTTTTGTTCAGATTACTAATGTGTTGTAGCCTAAGGAGTGTGATTTTGTGTAGCCTTATAAAAGTGCTGTGACTGTCAGTGTGACTCAATTCCTGTTTAAACTGCCCTATGCTACCACCATATATAAACCCATAATTCCAAAATCATGTACCTCAAGATAATCAACATGCAGATCATTTATTTAAAACAGTTTACTCTTCCAAATGCTTAAGATTGTGTTTTTGCCTTTTTTTTTTTTTTTGTCTTTTTGGTCACACTGTCCTGAATGTTGGAGAGGCAATGGCACCCCTACTCTAGTACTCTTCTTTTTTTTTTTTCCACTCTAGTACTCTTGCCTGGAAACTCCCATGGGCGGAGGAGCCTGGTGGGCTGCAATCCGTGGGGTTGCAAAGAGTCGGACACGACTGAGTGAC
>NW_011387754.1:0-853 GCF_000754665.1 Bison bison bison
GATTGGTTTGATCTCCTTGCAGTCAAAGGGGCTCTCAAGAGTCTTCTCCAACACCATAGTTTGAAAGGATCTATTCTTCGGTGCTCAGCTCTCTTTATGGAGCAATGAAGTCAAAGCTGGATTAAAGTAAGTTTGAGAGGGATGGGGGTATAAGAAGTGGAGAAAACTAGCAGAGAAAGTATTTATAATAATTTTCTTTTTTAAACAGAAAAGAGAAATGCATGATAGCACATGTGAAATCTAGAGGACTTTTTCTTTATTCTTTCTTTCTTTTTTTTCTTTCCTTCCTCCTCCCTCCCTTTCTCCAATCTTTCCTTCCTTCTTGAATTCCTTGTGCAGGTCAGCACATTTGTTTGTGATGGGAAGGATATATTAAAATGAAAAGTGAGGAACTGATGATTCAGGAGACAGAGTGGACAATTACTGAGTAATTGTCTTTGACTGATGGCAGAGATGGGATCCAGTGCAGCAGTAGAAGCATTGGTTTTAGATAGGAACCCTGACAGCTTTTCAATAATGACTCTAGTAAAGACAGAATGATTTGCAGAAAGATAGGTAGCTTGATAGTTACGGTCATGGCATCCTGTGAAAATTCTCTTCTATTGCTTCTGTTTTCTCCATAGAATAAGAAGCAAAGTTTTCATCTGAGAGCGAGCAGAAAGACGAGTAATTGGAATGTGGAAACTGTAAAAAAGGTAGTAATCAAATAAACTTAACTCTACTTCTAGAGAGCAATTTTTGGTCCCTATTTTTTCACATTCAGTGATTTAGAACTCTCTCTATATATATATATATAAATAATTTTTCTGGTTTGAAATGGTTCTCTCAGATTAAAAATTGAACTTTGATTTTG
>NW_011387755.1:0-776 GCF_000754665.1 Bison bison bison
TTTCCAGGTACAGTGATAACAAAATATTACAGACCTTACATTCTACCATGGAGAGGAACTATTCATGTTATTAACAGCACAGTTGTATGGTTATAGTATAACTTTTTGTATTATAATTATAAATTCTTTGAAGAAAAAGAAATCAGCATCAGATTTGAGAAAGCTACTGAATTCCAAGGAAGTGGTCTCTGATGTCAAATGACCCCCTTCATGGTGGATGATGCACTTTTTTACCATAAAATGCCGTGTTCCTTCTCCAAAGCTTATTCATGGCATTTGTCATCTCTGAGTTTCTCAGAGTGTAGATTAATGGATTCAGCATGGGGGTTATGATTGTGTAAAACACGCTCAATGATTTGTCAAAGGAGAAGGTCTTAGCAGGTCTCACATACACGAAAATACAGGGAACAAAGAAGCAGACAACCACAGTGATGTGGGAATCACAAGTCTGGAGGGCTTTCCGCCTCCCTTCCTGACCCAGGTTCTTCAGAGAGTGCAGGATGACTCCATAGGAGACGAGCAAGAGCAGAAACACTATAGTGCAGATCAGTCCTCCATTGGCCAACACTAAGATGCCAGTGACATAGGTGTCAGTACAGACGAGTTTCAGTAGAGGGTACATGTCACAGAAAAAATGATCAATGATATTGGGGCCACAGAATGGGAGCCCAAAAATAGTGCTAAGTTGAATAATTGAATGCAGAAAACCTCCAACCCAGGACACCACCAGCAGCACAACACACACCCTCTGCCTCATGATCACCAAGTAATGCAAG
>NW_011387756.1:0-828 GCF_000754665.1 Bison bison bison
ACACATATTTTAACATACATGATGAAATTTGTAAAATTCAAGGATGAAGAGACAATGTTCTGATCTCCAAAAAGTAGTGGACAGAAACCTAGAGTATTACTTAAGAGGAATCAAACTATGTAAGCATTTCAAACTTAAAAATGTAGAAAAGCTTTAAAAAAGTGGGGGAGATCTATCAGGGATGAAAGATGCAGACTATAGGCCATGAAAGGGTATAACTGACAAGTCTTTGTTAAAGAAATGGATTAAGATATGCAAAGAATCAAATTTTATAATTCACATAGCAAGCATATACATGAAAAGTACTCAATGTATGCTAATAACAATAAAATGTAATTATGTTATACCTCATTTAAAATATTTGTAAGAATTACTGAAAAATACATCATTCTCCAATTAAAATTAGACCATAAGTGACAAGGGTTTCCCTTCATCTTAACCATTTAAATATTAAGAATTATTCATTGTTCATTTCTCTGATTAGACAAGCAAGGGAAAAGATATCTTAATGTTCAGTTTGATAGATAAATAAGAATGTCACTCTGTGTGATTTGATCAATGAAAAATTGTTGTGGTTTTCTCTATAAATCACATATTTCCAATAAACAGAAAAGTAAACTAATGAATGATAATTGTAAAAAAAATCTGTTTGATTCCTACATTGACTTGGTATGAGAATAAATGTCAGGATTCTGATTTCTGATGAGAATGGAGAAGAAAGAAAAAGAAAGCAGATGAGCCACAAGATACAATCTGTACTTTCATCTCTTGATTAAGATGCTAGTCAACCAAGGTTGGGACTTCTGTACTTAAGGAGAATTCATTTAA
>NW_011387757.1:0-708 GCF_000754665.1 Bison bison bison
TTTTTTAAAAAGTATGACTAGTGAAGTTTGAACTGCAGTTTAACAAATATATACTCCTATTTTTAAGGGTTGCAATAGTGATCCCATTGCTCATGTCAAACAGATAATTAATTGTAGTATTGAAACTGTAACTCAGATCTTTGTACTCCTACTTAATTTCTAATTCCATTGTACTTTGTCCTCATTAATACCTTGCTTTAATCAGCTGAGCTAATTGGAAACAAAGACTTATATGTGTCTTAGTTTGATTTAACACTTCCTCTTTTTAGTTCAAATAAATTTCAATCATCTCTCCTGCTATATATAGTTTACACATTCTTTTTATTCACAACTACTTCACCCAGAAAGTTATATGATCATATATCTATTTAAGAACAAGATTTTTGAGGGCAAAAACCATGGTTAGTCTTTATTATGTTACTTTAAGAATTCAAAAAGAGCCATGAACTGTCTGGACTTGAGTAAACACTGGGTCACTTATATTAGTTCCTTTAATCTAAGCTTGGAGCCCTACAGAAGAAAGATTCCACAGAATCACAGGGTATTCAGAGAAAACAAAAACTACATGAAGGCTTGGATATATATTAACACACAAAGAATTCCACAGTATTTAAATTTATCCTTATTGTCTTGGCTTGTACAGTGTTCCTTTTATCAAGGGATCTCTCCCAACAGTCATTCATGATAAACAAGTATCGTGGGCATTTC
>NW_011387758.1:0-787 GCF_000754665.1 Bison bison bison
ACTCTTCCTCTTGGGCCCAGAGGGCAGGCTTTATTTCTCCCAGTGACAGGCCAATGTCTGTAAAAAGCAGATTGTGTCTCTGTCCCCTTGAGGGGAAGCATGTGAGTCATTTCTGTCTCTTCAAAGCATCCTTTGATGCTGCATGTTGCTCTCCTCTTCAACCAACAAAGACTCTAGGGTCAGACAAGAATGGTCCTTGTCAGAGTTCCTGATCAAGGACAGATGCATATATTAATACATATGATATACTTCCATGAAGCAAAATTTAAGAAAGACAGGAAATAGCCTGCTAAAGTCATCAACTGCCTCAGGAAGTGGTATTGCAACCACTGAAATCTATTGATCTATCTATGTGTCTATCTACATATCTTCATGGAGAATGAAATGCGAACCACTCCAGTATTCTTGCTTGGAGAATCCCATGGACAGAGCACCCTATAAGGTTTCAGTACAAAGGGTCACAAAGAGTTGGACATGACCGAGCGACTAAACACATGTATCATCTATCTATCCAGTTTCACAGAGTTATAATTGACATAGAGCCGTGTGGTATCCAAGGTAATGACCTGACTTACATATATTATGAAATGATTGCACGTTCAGATATATCACACAGCAGTGTGGTATATGCTGTCTCACAGTAGCAACACAGAAGCCCCAGCATGTCTTCACTTCTAGCAATCCTGACATTTCTCTTGGTAAAACAGTTCTTGGGTGATTTAGTTCTAAGCCAGGGGAAAGATCACATGCACAACCTCAGGGAGCAACTAAGGCTCCGTGGAGCTTG
>NW_011387759.1:0-666 GCF_000754665.1 Bison bison bison
TCAGCTCTTCATATCAGGTGGCCAAAGTATTGGAGCTTCAGCTTCAGCATCAGTCCTTCCAATGAATATTCAGGGTTGACCTCCTTTAGGATTGACTCATTTGATCCCCTTGCAGTCTAAGGTACTCTCAAGAGTCTTCTCCAACACCAGAGTTCAAAAGCATCAATTCTTCTGCGCTCAGCTTTCTTTATAGTCCAACTCTCACGTCCGTACATGACTCTGGAAAAACCATAGCTTTCTATTTGTCTTTCTCTGTCTGCCTCACAGCTCTTGGCTTAAGCCCCTCAAATGCACCCGTGTTGTTGCAAATGCAGGATGTCCTTCCGGTTATGGCTCAATGATATTCCGTTACACACACACACACACCTCTGAGGCAACGTCAGGGCCCTCTTCATAAGGCCGCACCTGATTAGACCAGGCCCACCCTAGTTCGTGTCTCTGTTTCATTAGCTCCCAGTGAGCAGATCAGTGACCTTAATTAAAATTGTTAAGATTTCCTTTCCCCTTGGCATATGCTGGCTAGGCACGCTCGGTCATATACAACTCTGCAACTCCATGGACTGCAGTCCAGCCAGATTCTCCAGGCAAGAATACTGGAGTGGGTTGCCATGCTCTCCTCCAGGGGACCTTCCCGACCCAGGGATTGAACTTGAGTCTCCTGCATCT
>NW_011387760.1:0-647 GCF_000754665.1 Bison bison bison
GGGCTGGCAGAGGATGCTGTTCCCAATGGCACTTCTCCTGCTGCCTGTTTTTCCTACCAAGATGATCCTCAATGAAGAGGAGGGTTCAAAGCCCTGATGTTCTGTAAAAAAAAAAAAAAAAGAAGAAGAAGAAGAAGAAGAAGAAGAAGAATTTTCTTGTTTTACCATACTAGTGATTCTTTCTTTTTTTTTTTAATTTTTATTTACTCTTGGAGCAGATAATGAGCTGGCTTAAAACTAAGATCATAACACCAGTCCCACCATTTCATGGCAAATCAATGGGGAAACAATGGAAACAGTGAGAGACTTTATTTTCTTGGGCTCCAAAAGCACTGCAGATGGTGGCTTCAGCCATGAAATTAAAAGATGTTTGCTCCTTGGAAGAAAAGCTATAACAAACCTAGACAGTGTATTAAAAAGCAGAGACATCACTATGCCAACAAAGATCTGTTTAGTCAAAACTATGGTTTTTCCAGCAGTCCTGTATAGATGTGAGAGTTGGACCATAAGAAGGTTGAGTGCCAAAGAATTGATGCTTTCAAACTATGCTTTCCAACTGTGTTGGAGAAGACTCTTGAGAGTCCCTTGGACTGCAAGGAGATCAAACCAGTCAATCCTAAAGGAAATCAACTCTGAATATTCATTGG
>NW_011387761.1:0-740 GCF_000754665.1 Bison bison bison
GAGGCTCCCGATCCTTAACAGTCAGAGCCATGGCCCAGCATTTTCTCTGACTCCCAGAACATCCTTTGTCTGTCTCTGGCACCCGCCTTTCCTCCTTCCATCCCCAGGTCTCAGCCTTTCCCTCTGTTCCTCCTGGTTTGTCTCCCCCTTGAACGCCGTCCCTCCAGAAGACACCCACCTCCTCCATGCTCTGTCCCCTTTCTTGCTCCTTGTCCAGTCTGTCCTTTGCCCTGTGACTCAGGGCCTCCAGCTGCTCTGCCCTGTCTCTCCTCAGAGCGGCTTCCCTTATGGCCCCCAGCCTGGCTCCCTCTCTTCTGGCCCCGTCTCCTCTTCCTTTCCTCTCACCCTCCTCACCACCCACCGCTTTCCTTTCTCATCCTCTCTGCCACGTCCAGGCTTTTCCTTCTCACAGCCCCTCCCTCCTTTCTCGCCTTCCTGACTCTTGACAGTCTCCTTGGGAGTCTCCCAGGGGACCAGAGAGAAGCTCCCTGGTTCTCACGCTCCAGTTTGAACCCAGGCGCTGCCACAGAAATGACAGGCACCCTGTCCTGCGTCTCCTCCCTGCTCCCCTCAATAAACCCACTTCTCTGCAAGAGTCCACCCCAGTCAGCTCTCAGGGATGGGGCTACACTGAAAACGGCCCCTCATCCCTGTCCAGACAGCCTCCATCTGAGCCTCAAACCTCTGCCTTCATCTCCAAGTGTGACCAGGCAGGTCACAGAGCCCCCAGTGAGAGGAGC
>NW_011387762.1:0-971 GCF_000754665.1 Bison bison bison
AGACAACAGGCTATGAGCTCCTTGAGGGAGCTCTGGCTTCTAGAACTCACTGTTATATTCAGTAAGCACTCAATTCTTGTTGAATAAATGAAAAAGCAGGTATCAAAGTATCAATAATTCTAGGAGGTATGGCACATAATTTTGAAGGAAGAACTGAAAATAGTATATGAAGTGTCCTAAGAGCTTATTGGCCTAGCACTTATGATAGGGCTAAATGAAGATATGCTATTCTTGGAGAAGAGCATGAAAGAGGGAGGATGAAAATCATAAAAGCAAATTCTAAATGCCTCACAGCTTCACCTTTGGCTAAACATGGGGCTGAGACTAGATTTAAGGGAAAAAATAGCAACTATTGAAATTTTGGAAAAATATGAATTATTAGTAGCCTAGATCTCTATAAATTATTGTAGTTATATATATATATATGATATATCTGCCATGTTCGTTACCTGCCAATTTCTTAAAGAGATAATAAAAGCCTTCATTTTCCACTTTGACACCATCAAAATGTAGCATAGATTCATGAAGGCTTATAGATGATGCTTTCCAATAATATACACATAGTAGGTAACCCTGAATCTTATAAGGAAGACTTTTTTTTCAGGTAAAAATATGATTAAACTAGATTCAGCCTAGAGCAAAATTCCATTTCTGATTTATTGATATTTTTGGTTGGTTAAATCACCACAAGGGAATTATGTTAGAAAAGCAATATGTGTCATCCTAGTGAAACTTAACCCTGTATCCAATAAATGACAAGCAGCACTTATATTTTGCTTTGCTATGTAATGAAGACCTGGGAACCTATAAATTGTCCTGAATATAGATTTCTTTTACCTGGGGCATTACTGAGGAACATAAAGGCTTCAAATCACTAAATATAATAAAATGTGAGGTTCTACTCTAATTAGGGATCTGCTATTATTTAAAATGCTTTTATGTCAAAGAATAACTGCATATAACAGTATAAA
>NW_011387763.1:0-709 GCF_000754665.1 Bison bison bison
GGGGCAAGGCATTTAACCCTTGTGACTCAGCTTCTTTGTCTGTGAAATAATACTGGCTTCCTGCCTCCCAAGGGGACAGAAAGAAGACTGATTTAATATTTACATAGCACACTGAGAACCTCCAAGAAAGGCATCATACAACTGGGAAATATGATACAATGGGAAGAATGTCTTTTAAGTTGTTGGTCTCTACTCAGCCTTTCCACATGTCTCTGGTCAGCCCTGTTCCACATGTACAATATTAAAACAACAGGTGGGGAAGGGGTTTTATTAGACAGTGTGCTAGTCAGGCATTGTCAGAAAAACAGATGAAGATATATATATAGATATAGATATAGATATAGATATAGATATCTATATATATATGTAAGCCTGAGGTCAGGGGCGGCAGGTGGGAGGAGCTACCCCACTCCCGAGGCCAGGGGTGGTGGCCGGGAGGAGCAACCCACTCCCGAGGCCAGGGGTGGTGGTTGGGAGGACCAACCCCACATCCAAGGAGCCATGGCTGCACTGGCGCAGGAGGGTCTAAAGGAGATATCCCACGTTGAAGGTCAGGAAGGGCGGCGGTGAGGAGATACCCCTCATCGAAGGTAAGGAGCAATGTCTGCACTTTGCTGGAGCAGACGTGAAGAGATACCCCACGCCCAAGGTAAGAGAAACCCAAGTAAGATGGTAGGTGTTGCAAGAGGGCATCAGAGGGCAAACACAC
>NW_011387764.1:0-646 GCF_000754665.1 Bison bison bison
CTCTTGTTTGACCACTTCCAATTTGCCTTGATTCATGGACCTGACATTCCAGGTTCCTATGCAATATTGCTCCTTACAGCATCGGACCTTTCTTCTATTATCAGTCACATCCACAACTGGGTATTGTTTTTGCTTTGGCTCCATCTCTTCATTCTTTCTGGAATGCTGTTAGGAGTCATGCTGTTAGGAGTCAGCTAGCTGTTCTAGGTATAGGGTACGTTTTAAGACAATGAATCATGTAATCTTGTGTCCCCCTTACATTTTTCCCCCTAAAAAATGGGCCTTTTGTTCTGAGACCATATTGTAGGGGACATCTTGTTGAGGTTCACAGGACAGTCATATGCCTCTACAGTGGACATCCTCTGGAGGGACACAAGCACCTAAAGGCCTTTCAGATGGTCCCACAGACCCTCCATGTATCTCTTCTCCAGACTCTTATCCCAGATCTCTGAATTCCATCAGGAGCTCTTTTTCAAATAGACAGTGTAGAATACCTATGGAATCCTAAAGGTCTGCATTGTAATTATCCTATTGAGGCTTTTCAGAAATCTATAGGGTTTATTATCCTTTCCAGATAATTCTAAAACTGGGCATCATATTCTGGTGCATGAGCATAGGACCAGTGTTCTCAACTGTGATATATATA
>NW_011387765.1:0-617 GCF_000754665.1 Bison bison bison
TCCTTTCGAAGAGTTGGATTGCTTTTCTGGGTGCCTGATGTCCTCTGCCGGCATTCAGAAGTTGTTTTGTGGAATTTACTCGACGTTCAAATGCTCTTCTGATGAATTTGTGGGGGAGAAAATGTTCTCCCTGTCCTACTCCTCCGCCATCTTCCCTCACTTCCCCCTAAAAATTTGTTTTTTAATTGAAGGAAAATTGCTTTACAGAATTTTGTTGGTTTCTGCCAAACATCAACATAAAAATACTTGTTAATTGAGGGAGTGAACACAGACTCTGCATTGTGGTGGCAGCATTCAAATTCCAGCTCTGCCATTGACTAGGTGTGTGACCTTGGGGAATATAATTAACTTTTCTGTGACTTTCGTGCTTATTAGCAAAATGGTGTTAAAATAATACCTACTTCATAGGGTATGAGGAGAATAAAATAATATAGTCTGTAAAGTGAATGGCATAGAGCCGGCTACCTGGTCAAGTTTCCATAAAAGTTGATAATATTATTTCCACCTCTATTTTCATTCTACCAGGTCTGATAGTGATCGAGCATACAAACATCACATAATTCTAGGGCAAAAATGGCCTTCCTAGAGAGTCTGGCATTATACTAATTTCTGGCAAA
>NW_011387766.1:0-628 GCF_000754665.1 Bison bison bison
CAGGGAGGCCTGGCATGCTGTGATTCATGGGGTTGCAAAGAGTCGGACACGACTGAGTGACTGAACTGAACTGAACTGAAAGGCACTATCTGCTGGGCCCCAGTAGCTGTTACCCAAGCCGGTGGGGGTTCTTCTGTCCTTACTCTTCTCTGTGCCAAGAATCAGGCCAATGAAAACTGTGAGCACAGGTCAGGAATTTAGTAGATTTTCTGGCAGGCTATGAAGGTGATTCCTTGACACGTTTTCCCCACTGCTTTTTCCTCCTGTCCTTCAGCTCTCTCCTGGGACTCAAGCCTAGACAAAACCCAGGATGCCTGGCTTCAAGACCTAATGAAGCTCAGGCTCTGATATCTCATTGCAAAAATTCATTGAAAGACAAAGCAATAAGTAAGAGGTGGGTTTGTTAGGATTCAGAGAGAAGCTACACTCTTCATGGTGTGGGCCATTGCTGAGGGCAAGGGCTCTGGCCATGGAATGCAGCCTGGCTAGGTTTTGCTGGCGGGGTGAATTCATATGCTAATGAGTGGGAGCATCATCCCAGCCATTGGGGAACCACCCACTCCTCCATCTTTTGACAGTGCCTTGGATCTGTCCTGCCACCTCTGGGTGTGTCTGTTGGTTTATAGAT
>NW_011387767.1:0-666 GCF_000754665.1 Bison bison bison
AAACAGAAGAAGAAAAAAAAATCCCACAGCCTATGAAGCAATAGGAATTTTCATTCAGTGCTGGTGGGAAGGCAAAATGGTCTAATCACTTTGGGAGACTGTTTGGCGGGTTTTTATAAAACTAAACATATTCTTTTTAAAAATAATTTATTTATTTTGGCTGTGCTGGGTTCTTCATTGTTGCGTGGGCTTTTCTCTAGTGGGGTGAGCAGCGGCTACTCTCTGGTTGCGGTGCTCGAGCTTCTCGCCCTGGTGGCTTCTCTTGTTGCAGAGCGCAGCCTCTAGGCCGTGCGGGGTTCATTAGCTGCAGCTCACAGGCTCAATGGTTGTGGTGCCCAGCTTAGTTGCTCCATGGCGCGTGGGATCTTCCTGGACCAGGGATCAAACCCGTGTCTCCTGGGTTGGCAGGCAAATTCTTTACCACTGAGCCACCGGGGAAGCCCCAAACTTATTCTCATCATACGATCCAACAGTCACCATCCTTGATATTCACCCAAGTGAGTTGAAAGTTCTTTCTACACAAAACCTGTGCAAAGATGTTTGCAGGCTTATTCCTAACTGTCAAAACATAGAAGTGACCTGGGTGTCCTTCAGTAATTGAGTGAATAAATAAACCGTGGTACATCCAGACAAGGAAATAATATTCTTCATGGAAAAAAAAAAAAA
>NW_011387768.1:0-904 GCF_000754665.1 Bison bison bison
CAGTAAGTTGAGTCCGTTTACCTTCCTCGGCTGCCGACGCTGGAGGCACTAGGTGAACGTATTGGCGGGTGTACACTTGTCATAGTAACAGGTCCTGAGGAGGAAGAGATCAGACACATTCATAGAATGAATATCTGTATTTAATTCCTATTGAATGTTCTCACTTCGTAGTACACTGAAACTGGAAACACACAATGAAATTATATAAAACAAAAAGTAGTTGCTGAACTCCCAGCAGAGCTGGAGTGCCCTGAAGTAGCAGGGCTGTTCAGTCTCAGCACTATTGACATTTTGGGCCAGGTAATTCTTTGATGTGGGGGCTGTATGTGCATTGTAAGGATGCCAAGCAGCCCTCTTGGCCTCGACCAGTTATTAGATGCCAGTAGCATCTCTACATACACAGCATCTAGGGGTGTAAGAATCAGAAATGTCTCCAAACACTGTTCAGTGTTCCACATGAGAGTAACCAGGGTAGGAGCTTCGTGAGGACACTAATGCCAGCAAAAGCTGCAGAGCACAATAAAAAGTTGGTAGGGCTCATATAAAAGCAGTCCATGAAAGAAATCAACACAGAGACTAATTAATGGAAGACAATGGAGCAATGTGTAGAAGGTACTTTGCCCTGTGCTGGACACAGAGTCAGTACTGAATAAACTTAGCTTTAGTAATGGTGCTAAAATGGCTTCCAGAAATGTGTCAAGTTATATTACCACCAGCAATGTATCAGAGCATTCCTCCCATTACATCCTTATCAATGAGTATTTTCACTGTTGAAATCTTGCTTACTCAATAGTTAGAAATCATGTCTTTTGATTTCATAATGACTACTCGTGAGATGGAACCACCCATCTTTCTTCCTCCCGCCCCCTCACTTTAGAGAGTTATTTCCTCTTTAGGGAGTTAT
>NW_011387769.1:0-948 GCF_000754665.1 Bison bison bison
ACAATGGTAGAAGTATTGACATGCTTTCAGCATTCTCTGAAAAGAATTTTAAAATTAATATGTACCTGCATAGACTGAGAAATCTGCTTCTTTTATCATATTTGGGTTTCCCAAATGACTGTTTTTTATCAATAAAAGCATGGTAAAGACAGACTTAAAGGAGCCAATGAAACAAGAATAAGATACTCCCAGGTTGAAGATCTTGGGTTGATTTATCAGTGTTACCTCAGACTTTTGAATAATAACTTCCTTTTATTCTCTACAGTTCTGATCCCCAAAATGAAACTTTATTTTGTGTACTTTGATTATAAATACATACATACCTTGTTATGCTATCAAATGAACAAAATAAAACTTGTTTGTGCCCTAATAATTATTCCAATCTCCAGTATAATCTAGTCTAGAAGGGTCCAAGCTGTGTCTAGAGACACAAAACAAGGCAGATGGTGATGGAGCAAACAGAACAGGCTCTATCTTGAAAGCAGAACTCTATCTTGGCCAGACTGTGGACTTTGAGCTATATTCCCAGTATCTATGGAAACAACAAACCAACTGGAAAACCAGGCCCCTGGAAGGAAGAGCCCCAGGGCCCTCCGTTGCCTAAAAGAATACCCTAATTATCTGTGTAACTGAATAGAATCATACATTCGATTATGCTTATTGGGGTATGACCACAGGCCTATTGATAATTGTCCACTGTTAACTACCTAGGCTTAAGACATATGAATCACGGGTTAATTTTGATAGTATCTTTCTTTTTCCTTTGTTCAGACTAGTTTCAGGGAATCTGGGGAGGCGGTTTTGTGCACATACACTTAGGGTATATAACGTTTTCTCAAAACTTGGTCAGGGTCCTTGACTAAGAGGAGACGCTGCCTTGGGCCCACAGGTGTAAAAAACTTCACTCCACTATCTGCATTGTCCTTCTGAGTGAGTTTGTTTCCCAAA
>NW_011387770.1:0-915 GCF_000754665.1 Bison bison bison
ATTCCTACTTTGCTAGCTTGCTAAGTCACTTCAGTTGTGTCTGACTCTGCAACCCTATGGACTGGAGCCTGCCAGGCTCCTCTGTCCATGGGACTCTCCAGACAAGGATGCTGGAGTGGGTTGCTGTGACCTCCTCCAGGGGATCTTCCCGACACAGGGATTGAACCCATGTCTCTTACATCTACCTGCATTGACAGGTGGGTTCTTTATTGTTAGCACCACCTGGGAAGCCCTATTCCTACTTTATTCTTTTCCAAAAAGGTTTTAGCTATTCTGATTTCTTTGCCTTTCCATGTAAATTTTAGAATAAGCTTCTCTATATGTGTAAAAGTCATTGATAGAATTTGATAGGAATATTATTAAACCTATAAATCAATTTCAGGAAAAACGACATCTTTACTTGAATCTTCCAATCCACAAACATAGTTATATATCTCTATTGATTTAGATCTTGTTTGATTTCTTTTCTTGGTGTTTTGTAGTTTTTAGCATACAAGTCCTTTAGTTCTTTGGTTAGATTTATACCTAAGTATTTAATTTGAATGATTATAAATGAGTATTAAAATTTGCTCTAAAAATGTTCATTTCTAGTATATATAATTGATTTTTTAATATTGAGTTTGTAACCTGCAAATTTGCTGAATTCATTAGTTCCAGGAGTTTGTTTTGTTCATTCCTTGGAATTTTCTATGTACATAATCATATAATCACAAATAGGAGCAGTTTTATTCCTTTCCAAAAATATGGTTTTTCTTTTTCTTGCCTTATTTAATTGGCTAGAACGTCTAGCATTATGTTGAATATGCATGTTAAGTGCAGATCCCTTTGTGTTCTTCCCAATCTTAAGGGGAAAATATTCAATTTTTGCCTATAAGTAATGAGGTTAGATGTAGGTTTATGTAGATTTAAAAAAAA
>NW_011387771.1:0-670 GCF_000754665.1 Bison bison bison
GTCAGGTATAATGGTCGAGGTCTTTTGTGACTCCAATTCTGTGTGTGGGCACGCGCTCAGTCACATCCAACTCTTTGCGGTCCTATGGACTGTAGCCCGCCAGACTCCTTTATCCATGGGATTTTCCAGGCAAGAATACTGGAGTGGGTGCCGTTTCCTACTTAAAGAACTCTGTTTCTAGCATTTAGGATTTCACCAACTCTGGAACAGATGACGCTATCCTACTGGAACCTGGTGGTTGTATAGGATTTTCTTGATAACTTCTTGTTTTTATACGGTTGGATTCTTTTAGAGGGGAAAGGTTTCAGCTGGAAAATGCATTGACATGGATATCGTCAGACATTTTCTCAGTACAAATAAAAATCATTTAATACTATGTCAGATATAAAAGACATGCAAATGCCAAATCATTGATGATGACCTTCACTCTTGTAAACCTGCACTGTATTTAGGTCAATGAGACCACCAGTGAATATCGTCAGTCAGAACTTGGTGAGATCTGGTTTCATGCAGTCACATGCACGCACGCACAGGTTTGTTTGCTTATGTCAGTCATGGGACAGCAGCAGCTGAATGGCAGTGGTAGTTAATGTGGCATTTTATAAACACATAAATGAATCAGAAAAAAGTAAATTATTCTCAAAGAGTGACCATCTGTAAATAATGTCAC
>NW_011387772.1:0-931 GCF_000754665.1 Bison bison bison
GGTTCATATGTTATTTAGAAATAGATTACTGAATATAAAACCCGATAAAGATTTTCAAAATTGTGGTTATTGACTTCTATTTTAGGTAAACTAGTTAGAAATATTCTGTATGTGTATTACATATGGATGATATTACTATGAAATCAATCTGAAATATTTATTTCTTCTAATTAATTAAAAATTAAATTTGAATATTCACATTTCAAGTGCCCACTTGCCAAACTTGGCTGGGGGCTAGTGTTGTGACACCATATTTCTGTAGTTTTTTAAAGTAATGTAACTGGACTTAGGCATATATAGCAAATTTTTGGGAAATGTTCATTTGAGCTTAAAAAATAAGAATATTCTATGTTAGTGTATGTGTGTGTGTTCAAATATGTACTGGTTATTTATCTAGCTTAGATATTTCTATTGCCTAGTGCTATATTTGCTTGTTTGATAAGTAGTGGAGATAAATTGTTTAAATCTCCATTTATCATTATTTATGCATCATTTTCAAATCTGTGTTGACCTTGTGCTATTCAGTACATACATTTTTTAACTGCTAATAGCTTAGATACTCAATATAATTATTATTAAACAGGCTCCATCTTTTGTAACATGGTTCTTGCTTTATACTGTGAGAGTACATTAACTAAAGCAGTTTGTGTTCTTTACTTTCCTGTTCATGGCTTTTGATAAAATAATATGGTTCATTAAGTTAGCAGTTATTAAAATAACTTTTACATACATAGCTGTGTTAAACAAAATATTTTAAAATACAAACATTCTTAAAATTTAAATGGAAATCTATTCCATATATATTTAGTATAAATTTAGGATTATCATATGCTCTATTTACATATATTATTTATATGTAAGTACATATAGTTAATATTTAAGTATAATATATTGTTACTTTGAATTCTACATTATGTTGTTTTCTTAGCTT
>NW_011387773.1:0-825 GCF_000754665.1 Bison bison bison
AACATTGTATTTTTACTTAAACCAAGTTTCTCCAAATATTCCCTGACTTGGAGGATTTTAGACTCTGTCTGCTGAAGAATTTTGGACTGAAAGTAGATTTCATCTGTGAATTTTGCATTTTTAATGAAAAAAATGCGTTTATTTACTTAAGAAATTTGACCATTCATTTGAGGAAGAAAAAAACCAAATAGGTGGATCTGCCCAAAGCTAGATTTGTGTGCTCACTGTCTGTCATCCAATGCAGAATAATTACCATAACAACTACTGTGTCAACTGGACACAGAGAATCCTGAGTATTTTTTCTAGCACATGGAAGCAACTTTCTAAGGGAAAACCCACATTAAGATTTGCTTCTCACTGTATTAACCTATCAAACTATTGGAGGAAAAGCACCTTATCTCCATAAATTAAAATTGATGCTGGGCATCTTAGCTTTCAGAATACAGATTTTCACCTCATTCTTTTGTTTAAGTATAGTGGCACCAACTCACCTTCCTCTGGGTCTGACCTCCCTCTGGAAAACCTCTGTTAGGGAAAGAAAACTCACTTGGCAGCATGGATCCCACATGAGAACTTTATCAGCAGTCTTCCCGTTTTTGGCTCCAGGTCAATCCATACCCAAGTTTTCCATTACCTGGTACCTCCAATTGCTGGGGGCTTCCCTGGTGGCTCAGAAGGCAAAGAATCTTCCTGCAATACAGGAGACCTGGGTTGGATCCCTGGATTGGGAAGATCCCCTGGAGAAGGGAATAGTAAGCCACTCCAGTACTCTTGCCTGAAAAATCCCATGGATGGAGGAGCCTGGCAAGGCTACAGTCCATGGGG
>NW_011387774.1:0-649 GCF_000754665.1 Bison bison bison
AGAGCTTTTCATAGAAAATCACATAGTTTGGATCTGAGTATCAGTGAGAAACTGACTTTATTACCCACTTTATATGAAATCCATAGTAAGACTACTGTGTATCCTGGGCTCAATGAGACACAGACTGTTGACCTTCCGAGCTTGCCTTTAGAATCGAATAAAAATAACTGTTCCTTTCAGATTTCATCCAGTTTTGATCCTAATATGCTGCTGCAAAGATTTTCAGTGGCTCCCCTTGAGACCCAGACACAAAGAGGAGGAGAATTTCAGCGTGGTCTAGAAGCTTCTGCCGTGTATTCTGGCCATGGTAGTCCTAACAGCCTGACTTTCCTGATGGACCTGCCCGCAGCTGGCAGGAGCACACTGGAGGCCGAGGACCAGGAAGAGCACCTCTCTCCTCTGAACTTCCTGCACTCGGGCAGTTTTTCACTGGGTGCAATTAATCAGAGGCTCAGTAAGAGAGAGAAGAGCAAGCTGAAGAATCTGAGACGGAAACAACGAAGGCATGAGAGGTGGCTGCAAAAGCAGGGTAAATGTCCGGGAGTGGGGTTGCTGGATTGTATGCACGCCGGGCCTCCCTGTCCATCAACAACTCCCGGAGTTCACTCAGACTCACGTCCATCAAGTCAGTGATGCCATCCAGCCATCT
>NW_011387775.1:0-609 GCF_000754665.1 Bison bison bison
CTAGAAGATGGATTTGTTGGCAACATATTGATAAAATCAAGTAATTCAGTGTGAGTTCCACAAATTTCCTTTTTTCCTTCAAAATATCTCTGTCCTAACACTCTTTGTACTATTGCAGAACATCCTGGTAGCATCATCCACTAATTCTACTTTTCCTCCAGCCCACAACTGATGTTGCCAAGGATAGGGTTGCATCTCTGCCCTGTCTCTCCTGCCTTGGAGCCCCTGGGTCATGTAGACTCCAGCCTCCTTTAAATGTTAGCATTCCTCTTGGCTCTGTGGCTCTTCACCTCTGTTCAGTTATTTCCCACATCAGACACCTTTCCCTCAGACTTCTATCAGCTCAGCCTAATTCAGTATATAATTCATAGCTATTTAATTAACCACTGGGTAAAATAAAGATAGCATATTAAAAAGCAGAGACGTTACTTTTCCAACAAAGGTCCATCCAGTCAAGGTTATGGTTTTTCCAGTGATCATGTATGGATGTGAGAGTTGAACTGTGAAGAAAGCTGAGTGGCGAAGATTTGATGTTTTTGAACTGTGGTGTTGGAGAAGACTCTTGAGAGTCCCTTGGACTGCAAGGAGATCCAACCAGTCCATTCTAAA
>NW_011387776.1:0-711 GCF_000754665.1 Bison bison bison
CTGAGTCACTAATTCCTGTGGCTCATCTGGCAAGTGGTATTGTAATAGATGTCCTATAACTTGTCTCACAGGGATATTGAGAGATTTAAACCTCCGACTAGATGTGAAAGCCTTTCTGAGACTCATTATATAGATGTAAGATAAAAAATTGTTATGTTTTATTTTGCTCGCAGCATGTGGTTCTGTATTACTAGGGGAAAGCTAAACTGCAAAAACAATAGACCCCAAAGTAATGACTCCAAACAGCAAAGTTTCTTTCCTTCTCACTTAACAGTCTAGGGTGGTTTTAATGGTGACAGAGGTAGTGGTCAGGTGGTGGGAGTGGAGTCTCTCCATGTAGTCATTCAAGGACTTAGACTGACTGTGGCTCTGCCATCCTCAACACATTGCTCTGGGTCATGCTCTTGCCACTTATAGGAGTGACAGTATGTTTAATGGGTCAGGCCCGAAAGCGGCAATGTTGACTTGTACTCACTGGAGTACATATCCCATTGCCACCCCTAATGGTGAAACAAGCTGGGGAACACTGTGCTGTTGGCCAGCCCTGTGTCTTTTTTGGTGATAGAAACTGAGAATAGATTTTGGTGGGCAGTTGGCAGTAGATGCCACTGCTCTTTTATCTGGATGCTCTTTTACCCTTCTTTTAAATAGGCTTTCATAGCACTGTATAGCTCACATTTTTCATACTGGTCGAACCCACAGTTTCTTATT
>NW_011387777.1:0-640 GCF_000754665.1 Bison bison bison
GGAAGTTTCAGTCCACGAGGTCACAAGAGTCTGCCATGACTTAGCGACTAAGCCGCCACAGGAAAGATAAAGAAGCCTCGATTCGCAGTGCTTGTCAATGTCCGTGGTGTAAACACTCCCAGCCTGACCCATTTCAAGTTCTCAGTGGGCATCGCTGGGCACGGGCTGGGAAGAGAGGCACAGCCACCACCCATGTGTCACCAAAGCAGGACCACGGAGCAGAAATCTCTGTTGGTGGCTGTGACTGGCGGGAGCTGTAGGGGAACTGGATCAGGCCAACTGGGCTCCTGAAGCAAAAGCTGCTCAGAGCGCAGGTGGTGCTGAGTCTACGAGTGGACTTGGCCTTGCGTTGGCATGGGAGGAGGGGCACGGGCAGCTGGGGGTAATGTACGCCCTGGGTGAGGACCACGCCCATCCACAGACACAACTTTCTTCCTAACTCCTCCTCCTCTCTCCTCCCCTATCCTGACACCTTCCTTTGCTCCCATCTTTTAGACACTTCCCAGGTGGCTCAGTGGTAAAGAATCTGCCTGCCAATGTAGGAGACACAAGAGACGTGGGTTCAATCCCTGGGTCGGGAAGATCCCCTGGAGGAGGAAATGGCAGCCCACTCCAGTACTCTTGCCTGGAGAATTCCATG
>NW_011387778.1:0-823 GCF_000754665.1 Bison bison bison
ATGGGATCACAAAGAGTCGGACACAATTGGGCAACTGAGCTTGCTCTCAACATCAAAAGATCAAGGTACCTACTAAGAAAGGGAGTAGGCTGCATGAGAAAAATTTCCCTTATTTCACAGTTTTGCTTAGTGCTAAGTTTATCTAAAGATGTTGTAGACTCAATCCAGTCATTTTTCTATGCATCACCTAAGCAGCCCTTGCATAGCAGATTACTCTAAAAAGAAGGAATCCTTTCTGCTAAAGTAGTTTTTAGTTTTACATACAAGGAAGAATAAGGTGTTACTTCTAAAGTACTAGATTACAGCTAGTAATGTATGAGTTCTGTTGGTATGAGTTCTGGATAGAAACAAACCAATGAGGTAATGCCATAGTGATTCTCAATTTATTCTCTGTGTTAGAATCTAGTATCTTTTAATAAAAAACCTAGTATCTTTAAAAAATTCCAAATATCAGCTCAGTCTCCAAAATAATTAAATCACGATTTTGGGGGATTGGACGTAGGCATCAGAATTTTTTGAAGCTCTCAAGTGATTCCATTGTGCAGACAAGTTTGGGATCTAGTTTATCTCAGAATCATTCTTAGTCTACAAGATCCCAGAGCACAAAATAATTTTAGGATTGTCTTTGAAATGTAGATCTTCTTTGCATTACTTAAAGCAAAGTATGAAATTTCCAAAAGCTCTTCTTTTTCAAATTCATTTCAGGGTTATTTTATTGATCTCACTATTATATAGTTTATGGAGTATATATTTGTGTTACAAAAGTTCTTGACAGTTCAATAAGAAGAGGAGGGAAAGAGGCATAAACAGAGAAAACCAAGAA
>NW_011387779.1:0-733 GCF_000754665.1 Bison bison bison
AATAAAAAGTGACATTTGAGAAAAATGTACAAAAGTAATTCACTATATTAACAGATTAAAAGAGAAAACTACATGATACTAGAAATTTATAATAGGAAAAGCCTTTGGTAAAATTTTGACTGTGGGAAGCAATGCAATCATTTTCAGGACAAATGTAGTCCTGATGTGTGCCAGGAGCCATCCTATGACTTTAAAGGGAGCCAGTCTTGGGATGAATCTGACATTATGGATGGCAGTATTTAAGGGAGGGACTTGAATAGGAGACGTACATTTTGTTTTTTCAGCATATGTATGGTATTTAACGCTGCAAGATTGGTTGAGGGAGGGAATAAATATAGATCGAGAAGAGATCTAAGGATGAAACCCCAATGCTTGGAAGTCTTATGGGAGTCAGCTGAGATTTATCTTAGTGGGCCAGAGGAACAAAACACTCTAAATTAAGAGCAAATACTGAGCTAAGAGTCATAACTTGAAAACCAAAGGATCTATAGAGGCATAAAGAAACAGACTCAGCTATGCTGGTGTGGCCTCCCTTGGGTTTCTCCTATTTCTGAGAGAGTCTAGGCCAAGATTTTTCCCAATTGATGAGGCTAACCTAGGCCATGTAATATAGTTTTTAGTATCACCTATATAGGGTTGTACTTTGGCCACCTCATGCGAAGAGTTGACTCATTGGAAAAGACTGATGCTGGGAGGGATTGGGGGCAGGGGGAGAAGGGGACAACAGAGGATG
>NW_011387780.1:0-813 GCF_000754665.1 Bison bison bison
AAAAAAAAAAAAAAAGATGTCAATGCAACCTAAGTGGCAGCACCATACCAGAATATGGTTTCAGTAGACCCCTCTCTGGCTTGGGGACCCAGCAATCTTCTGCTGTGCCACTCTGTTACCTATGTCTCTTTTGAAGTAAAAGTCCTGATCATTCTAGGTATAGTGAAAAAGGATCACTGCACTTTTGTGACACAGTGATGAAATAAATTCAAACCCAATTTAAGCCAGAGTGCTTAAAACTTGTTACACAACCATTGTCATAAGGGAGGCCGCTATCCCTAATGAACCTGAGTTGAGGCTCTCTGAAGGAAGAAATGCATAAATATGAGTAGTGTAGAGAGGATCCCTTCTCCATCACACACACACAAAGTATATCCAGTGACAAGCAAAAAGGATGAGAGAGAAAGAAATTAGAAAACTTGAATACAGAAGGAGGAAAGAATTTAAACTGATACAAAGGACCACAGTTTAGTCCAGTTGGAAATCTAGAATTTGCTAAAAGAATTTCTACCCAGGTAACATCTTTGTCCTTGGCAGACAGGTGTCAATTACTGTGTCTTCACACGGTCAGAAAGCTTTGGAAAGGCCACCTCTCTGCAGGGCTTAGGCTGGGTACTTGTGTTTACTCATTGAAGACATCTCCAGTCTCAAAGCACATGATTAACAAGAGAAATGCTTGCTTGCTCCCAGAATGAATGTCTTTGAGAAGACACCATTGAGGCCTAAGAATCTGAAATGATTTTGCTGGTAAGGGCCAGAAAGTTCTTTCTCAGTGTCCAGCCATTTCCTGGCCCTAAAAATAGGTATACAAGA
>NW_011387781.1:0-905 GCF_000754665.1 Bison bison bison
AAAACCCTTACTAATCAAGCTGAAAATCAGGTTTCTCAATAGAGAATGCCTCGGAGTCCTAAAAATATTTTTCTTGCCCTGCTTGCTTTGCTTGCTTGCGCCTCTCCCCGACCCCTCCCCGCTCAAGCTGAACTAATAAATCACACTTACTGGGCTTACATACCCAACCCCCCTTTACTTCAGGTTGTAGAATGGACGGAGAAAGGACCAATCGTATTAACCAATGATTCCATACATATGCCTTCTCCCTGGAGCCTTAAAGGGCCCTCACACCCTGAAGAAGGGAAAGTAATTAATATCTCTTTAGGTTATGAAGTCCTTCCTTTGTGTATGGGCCCAGCAAAATTATGCATAAACATTAGCAGACAAACTTGGGCTTTTGCCCTGCCTCCAAAAGAGGACTTTCGGACGTTCCTTAGATTATTTACTGCCCTTTCTTTGTCCGTGAACCATGTTTTATACTACTGAAACGTTAGGGAAAGAACAAAGAACACTATGCAAAGGGTTTACTAATAAGAACTTTAAATATACTCTGGTTCGTTGGGACAAATGTCAGGCCAAATCAGGAAAATTAATGTTTGTGGCTAATCATACAATTGCCAATTGGGGACCCCATGGTATGTGGTTATCTAACTGCTCAGATGATATTAACAGCACTATGTGTGATTATGCTACTCAAGTACCATAGAAGGTTAGTAACACTACAATAGAACATTACCATGACAAAGGACTTCTAGGGTGGCTTGACAGTGGAATGGCACCCCCCTCATCCTCGAATTTCCTTGATAAACAGATTGGGCCTGAACAATGGGACACCTGGAAACTTGCTGCGAGCACCAAAGAACTTGAGACTTGGACTGGACATTTCACAGGGACCAATCGTAGTCATAGAAACTATTTCTTTC
>NW_011387782.1:0-732 GCF_000754665.1 Bison bison bison
CTCCCCTCCAACCCTAGGCAATCATTGGTCTAGTTTCTAATCATTTAGATTAGTTTTGGTTGTTCTGGAGCCTCATGTAAATACTTATACAATGTGCATGTCTTATTTAGTTGAAAGAGTTCTGTATATATTTTTAATACAAATCCTTTCCCCCATATATGTGTTGCAGAAATTTTTCCTTAACTGTATTTTTGCATTTTCATTATTTCATTTTTAAATTAATTTTTATTGGGGTATAGTTGATTTACAATGTTATGTTATGTTCTACTATACAGCACAATGAATTGGTTATATGTATATATATATATCCACTCTTTTTTGGATTCTTTTCTCATGCTGACTCTTTGTGACCGCATGGATTGTAGCTCACCAGGTTCCTCTGACCATGAGATTTTCCAGACGACAATACTGCAGTGGGCTGCCATTTCCTACTCTAGTGGATCTTTGCAACTCAGGATGGTACCCGCATCTCTTGTGTTTCCTGCATTGGCAATTGGGTTCTTTAGCACTAGTACCACCTGGAAGCCCAAAAGGGTCATTATATAGGTCATTATAAAGTACTGAGTAGAGTTCCCTGTGCTATACAATATGTCTCTGTTGGTTGTCTATTTTACACATAGTAGTGTGTCAATGTTATTCCCAAGCTCGTAATTTATCCCTTCCCCCACATTTCCCATTTAGTAACCATAAGTTTGTTTTTGAAATCTGTGAGTCTGTTTTGTAAATAAGTTC
>NW_011387783.1:0-953 GCF_000754665.1 Bison bison bison
ACATTTTCAGAAAGGTTTCTCATAGTATGTGATTTATTTCCATATACATATATATGCATGTGTATAAACACAAATAATAGTCAAAATTAATGATTAAAAAGTTATAAGCATAAAGCAAATGGAATGAATACAAAATACATCAGAAGTAGTAAGGGAGAAAGCTGGCTGAACATCAAATGTATGTGTGTGTCTGTGTCTAATGATTTACAGACATGATTGGCAGAAATGGTACCAGGGTTGTATTTTTGAAAGAGGTATCTTTCCTTATAGTACTTTTAATCTCCTTTTAAAGTTTGAGTAATTCTCTGTGAGTTCTTTGATGATAACTCTTAAGTTGTCACCAATTTACTTTCATTTAACTAACAAAATGAAACTTGGACTCGTTAACTAAGCTCTTGTCCTTGAGAGAAAATATCATTTGGCCTTGGTAATGCAATTAATCTATATTGAAGTAAAGATCATTTATTTTTTAATGGACTGCATACATAAAACCCCTTTTTAGCACACATCTTTTATGTTTGTAGCTTGTTCAATTGTTTACTATAAACAATGGTTGGAAAATAGAATTTCTTTAAAATGAATGTAAAGCTAAAGTTATTACCACTTTAAATATGTCAGTGGTATTGCCTGCTAGAATGCTATGGAATCATTTTATTAGTTTATGGAACTATTGTTAGAAGCTTTTCAAATTTAGGTAAGCATTTTACTGACAGTACAATTGCATTAATATATAAGGATGCATTCAAAATAAATTTCATATTGCCAGTTCAAAGGCAAACTTTGAACTGTGAAATATATATTTTGAACATGTGAAATATATATTTTTATCAGACAATTATACTGTAAAGAAATGAAGTAAGGAATAAATAAACTTAGCATCTGTTAGAGCTTAAACCTATCAACATTCTTTTCAGTATCCTTTCTATGCATTAATGTCATATGAAAAGTCTTTA
>NW_011387784.1:0-827 GCF_000754665.1 Bison bison bison
ACCCACTACAGTATTCTTGCCTGAAAAATCCCATGGACAGAGGAGTAGGGCAGGCTACAGTCCATGGGGTTGCAAAGAGTTGGCCACAACTGAGAGACTTCGCTTTCACTTTCCCCTGCACTGGGAGCATTTAGTCTTAGCCATTGGACCACCAGGGAAGTGCCCAGATTGATTTCTTTCACCTAGTAATATGCATTTAAAATTCCTCCATATCTTTTCATGACATGAAAGCTTTTCTTTTTTTATTAACACTGAATAATATTCTATTGTCTGGATGGACTAAAGTTTATTTATCCATTCACCTACTGAAGGACATCTGGGTTGCTTCCAAGTCTTGGCAATTATGAATAAAGTTCATAGTAATGAACATCCATGTTTTTGTGTGGACATAAGTCTTCACCTCCTTTAGGTACATACCAAGGAGTGTGATGGCTATAGCATATGGTAAGAGTATGTTTTGTTTTGTAAAACAACTGCTAAATTGTCTTCCAAGTGGCTATACCATTTTTCTTTACAACCATAAATAAATAAGAGTGCATGTTCATTGGTGTTGCAGTGTTCTGAAATTTGGCCATTTGAATAGATTCATAGTGGCATCTCATTGTTTCAATTTGCATTTCCCTGATGACATACGACATGGAGCAGCTTTTCATATGCTTACTTGCCATCTATATATTTCCTTGGTGTTCTGTCTGTTAAGGTCTGCTGCTCTTTGGAACTGTCACATAAAGTGATTTTTTCTTGACAGATGTTTGGTAACTATAGTAAATGGTGGCCCCTAACAAAGTTATGTCCACATATGAATCCCCAGAACAAGTGAATGTTAC
>NW_011387785.1:0-625 GCF_000754665.1 Bison bison bison
GATACACATAATTGCATTATGATACAGGATGACATAATACAGAAGACGATGTTTTCAAGCTGGTTTTGTAAGTAGTTATCTCACATCCACGGGGAGTTGGTTTGCCATGTGATGCAACGTGTCCCACACAGACATGAACAAAACAATACGGCCACCATTCCATAGGGCGGGGTTGGGATGGTGGTTTTTTGTTTTTTTAATGAATTTTTAAACACAACAAAGTGTAGACAGACAAGTTGATAGGAAAGAGCCTTGAATATAGGCACCAGTGCCCCAGTTCAACTATACCCATCCAATATACTCAAGTTCTGAGGGACAAAATACATCCTGTAGTCTGGATGTAAATACAAAATTCTGCTATGGGATAACCAGAAACACAAGTAGGGCAACATCATTTTCTATGCTATATTTTAGGAGCATGACATTAGCAAAAAAGGGAAGATGTTGGTATGTCCCTACAATATCCTACTTTTTGATTACTTGAGCACTTTGACTAGAATTTGATCCAAATTCTACCCTCGTCTTCAACCTGCATTTGGAAAAAGCAAGATATACTAATTCACACAGGAGTCATTGGTTCTTGCTTTGCACAAAGGGCAGACTTTGTTGCCTCAAACATTTAAAA
>NW_011387786.1:0-829 GCF_000754665.1 Bison bison bison
AGACAAAAATAATCTATGATGTAACAAATCAGAATGTTGGTTAGACTTTGTGAATAGAAGTCACAGAAGAAGGTATAAGTGGGATTTCTTGGATTCTGGTAATGTTTTATTCTTTTATATAGATGTTGGTGGTTGAAAGACATTCCAAGCTCAACACAATCTGAACGTGATTGTGTACTTTCTGTATATATGCTTTATATCTGTAACATATTTACCAATAAATGTTGGCTAATATTATTGTCCTCATGAATTACATCAGGGCAGGGACCATGTCATCTATGTCTACGTCTATGAGTGCTCAGTCACTTCAGTCGTGTCTGACTCTTTGTGACCCTATGGACTGTAACCTGCCAGACTTCTCTGTCTGTGGAATTCTCCAGGTAAGAATACCAGAGTGGGTGATATCTATCTATTTATCTGTCATCTATCCATTTGTCATCTCTCCAATACTACAATACTAGCTTGTATCTTTGCAAATTTACCTTTCAAATGTACCTTTCAAATTTATTATTATTTTAATGTGATTTTGCAAAAATACTAAAATCTGACCCTGAATGATTATTTAAAATGAGTTATTTTTAGATGATTAATATAATAGCTTAACTTAATCAAAACACATCCCTATTAATTATCTTAAAACATCATATTTTTTTATCTTCTTTCAAGGCTACAATTATAAGTATTCTATAATTACAGATTCATACATGATAAATCAGCCATCCACTAGGAACTAACTTGAAGACCAATAATTCTTATTTTTATTTTGTAGGTATTCATAATTTCAAAAAATACTAAAAAGAAATTAGCCTTTTCCTAATAATCTCATGTA
>NW_011387787.1:0-826 GCF_000754665.1 Bison bison bison
AGGTTACAGTACATGGGCTCGCGAAGAGTCAGACATGACTGAGTGACTTTCACTTTCACTCTACTTTCCTCCCATTTAAGTATTTCCTAAACCCCAAGTATTACTGCCTTCATGTTATAGGTAAAAAAATTTAGGTACAGAAAGCTGAAGTGTGTTGTTTAAATCTGTGTGGCTGCAATGTCTGGGCTCCTCCCATTATTCCATGCTTCTTCTATAGTTTCATGGAGACAATACTGAGAAGATTTGGAATTATGTCTTTCATTTTTTTCTGTTGGCTCAAGATTTATACTGGGGAGATGGATAACATAGAGTCACAGAGTAGGTAGGCAGGTGCCTACATGATATGATTTGCAAAGCAGTTGACAGGTGCCTGTCCACAAATATCATCTTCATTGACTCGTCATGTTCACTTTCCCTGAGGTTTTACCTCTAAATGATTACTTTCCTTGTTTTGTTTATGTTTGCCAGTGGAGATGTTGGGAGGACTTCCAAATGCACATACCCCTGGGAGAGTTCATGTATTAAGTCTTTCATCATTTAATATCTTAGCAGCAGTGGGAAATTACAGAAAGAACTCAGATTTAGGAGCCAGGAAGACCTGGAACTGAATTCTGATTCCACATGCTATTAATAGCTGTTTAACTTTCATGGGATAATTAATCTCCCAGAACTTCACTTTCTTCTTGAGTAAAACAAAAATAATAATATATATGCATATATATTAATTATAACATAGTAGACATTTGGTGTGGGTAGTTGTGGTAGAGTGGGAAGAGCACTGGAATGGAAGTCAGGAGATTTGGTGTCCTGCCATATTGGTTTTACT
>NW_011387788.1:0-885 GCF_000754665.1 Bison bison bison
CCATGGTGGGAGTAGGGTAGACACGGGGAAACAACACTTATTGCACACTCACTATAGACTGGTGGTGTACTAGTTGCATTATACGAGTTGCCTCATTCACCCAAACCTACAAGGAAGGAATTATTAATTTCCATTTTACAGATGAAGAATTAAGGCATCATCAGCTAGTAACTGACTAAACACAATTACTCTGCCTCTGACTATCCAAGCTGTGATCCAGATCCAAGTCTATGTGATTTCTAAACCTTCTCAAATCTGTGCTCTGCTTATTTGGGGTGACCAAATATCCTAGTTTATCTGGGGCAGTGCTTGCTTGCTCCTGTTATCCCAGATTAATTATGAAAAACACTTCCTTTCACTTGCAAAAGTATCAACCTGGTCTTGATGGTGAACTACAGTATAGCCCCCTCTTCCTGCTCTCTAAATCCGCCATGTTATCAGCTGTTTCTGGAATGCACCATACTCATTCAGGATTCCATTTCTTCCTGTGTGCTGTTCTTTCTGCCTTAAATGTCCTTTACTTCCCTTGTTTCCTGGGAAAATTACGTCCAATTTTGGGGACTCTGCTCTGCTTCATTGTCTCTGGGAATCTCCCCAGTCCTCTAGCTACAGACAATGGGTTTGATACACTCCTCTGAATTCCTCACACCCCATGTTTACTGTTATTCTATTCTGATCTTTCGAGTACTTGGAAATCCTCTCTACCAGCTTGGGAGTTCTTTAATATTTGGACTGTGCCTTAATTACCTCTGTGTATCCATAGCACCTATAATTCTGCATGGCCCAGAGTGGATATTTATTAAATATTTGCTGAGTGATTGAATAAGTGAAATAATAAAGTCAGGAAGATCTAGCTATCTGCAGAAATTATTATAAAATGTAGAA
>NW_011387789.1:0-709 GCF_000754665.1 Bison bison bison
AGCACAGGGAAGTATATTTAATATCCTGTAATAAATCATCATATCCAGAAAAACATCTACTGCTTCTTTATTGACTATACCAAAGCCTTTAACTGTGTGGATAACAACAAACTGCAGAAAATTCCTAAAGATATGGGAATACCAGACCACCTTGCCAGCCTTCTAGGAAATCTATGTGCAGGTCCAGAAGCAAGAGAACTGAACATAGAAAAAAAGACTGGTTCAAATCAGGAGAGGAGTATGTGACGGCTGTATTTTGTCACCATGTTTATTTTACTTATATGCACAGTACCTCATGAGAAATGCAGGGCTGGATAAAGCACAAGCTGGAATCAAGATTGCCAGGAGAAATATCAATAATGACAGATATGCAGGTGACACCACCCTTATGGCAGAAAGTGAAGAGGAACTAAAGAACCTCTTGATGAAACTGAAAGAGGAGAGTAAAAATGTTGGCTTAAAGCTCAACATTCAGAAAATTAAGATCATGGCATCTGGTCCCATCACTTCATGGTAATTACATGGGGAAATAATGGAAACTGTGATAGACTTTAATTTCCTGGGTTCCAAAATCATTGCAGATGGTGACTGCAGCCTGAAATTAAAAGACGTTTACTCCTTGGAAGAAAAGTTATGACCAACCTAGACAGCATATTAAAAAGCAGAGGCATTACTTTGCCAACAAAGGTCTGTATAGTCAAAGCTATGG
>NW_011387790.1:0-868 GCF_000754665.1 Bison bison bison
GACTCTTTTGTTGACTATAAGGGCTACTCCATTTCTTCCATGAGATTCTTGCCCACAGTAGTAGATATAGTGGTCATCTGAATTAAATTTGCCCACTGCCATCCATTTTAGTTCACTGATTCCTAAGATGTCAATGTTAACTCTTGCCATCTTCTGCTTGACCAAGTCCAATTTACCTTGATTCATGGACCTAACATTCTAGGTTCCTATGCAATTCTGTTCTTTGAAGCATTGAATTTTACTTTCACCACCAGACACATCCACAACTGAGCATCATTTTCTATTTGGCCCAGCTACTTCATTCTTTCTGGGGCTATTAGTAGCTGTCCTCCACTCTTCCCCAGTAGCAAACTGGACACCTTCTGAACTGGGGCAGTCATCTTTTGATGTCATATCTTTCTGTCTTTTTATACAGTTCATGAGGTTTTCATGGCAAGTATACTGGGGTGGTTTGCCATATTGCCATATGGTTTGTACATATTACAATTATCTTGTACTCTGTGGATTTCCTTTCCCTTCTATTAATAGTATCTCTTGATGAACAGAAATAACGCATACATATCACATACCACCATCCTCCCAGCAGACAAATTTACCGCTTTTACTGGGGCAACAAAAGCCTCCAGATAGATAGGAGTTCCCTCATTTTCTTGCCACTAACCTTACACTTCCTTACAGCTTTGACATTGAGGCTGTATATTGTCTCCCTGCTTATTTAACTTATATTCAGAGTACATCATGCGAAATGCTGGATTGGATGAAGCACAAGCTGGAATCAAGATTTCCAAGAGACATATCAATAACCTCAGATATACAGATGTCACCACCCTTATGGCAGAAATAGAAGAACTAAAGAGCCTCTTGATGA
>NW_011387791.1:0-939 GCF_000754665.1 Bison bison bison
GGTCTCAAAGAGTTGGACACGACTGAGCGACTGAACTGAAAACTGTGCTGATTTACTGTACAGCAGAAATGAACACAACACTATAAATCAGCTATACACTATCAACTTTTTTTAATTAAAAAAGTAAAATAAAATTAAAAAGCTAAGAAATTGAGATTTTTGGCTCTTATAACAAAGTTATTTCACAAGATGTAAAATAAACATAAGTTATGATTTTAAAAGTTGATTAGTTCTTAGTCAATTTTTATGAATCTACTGTATTTTGATGTCTTTACCTTTTAAAGGATATTCAAAGTTTGCTTATAATTATCTAAAGATGAAGAGATACAAAATGATATTTCTGAACTTAGTTGAAATCATCACCTTTAATCGTTCATCCATATGTATTACGGTCTTGTTTTATGTTATAATTCATCTGTAACCTGTAACTGGTGGTTCTGTGTTTTAAAATTCCATTTTTAGAGTTAATAAAAAGCAACTGATAGGAAATAAGGATGGAGAGAGAGAAGACAGACACACAGGCGTGCGCGCGCACACACACACACACACACACACACACAAACATGCACATTTTTAAATACCTGGGGATTTGAAATAGAGTTAATTGGGCAAACATTTTCAATAAGTTACAAAAAATAAATCATGGATTTTAGTAGTCTTATATGGGTTATGGCATGCTACTTCCTAGGGCACACAAAGTTTGCAGTATTTTCCAGAACTATTTTGCCTAATTAATGTCATTCCTATCTCTATGAGATTCCAGAGGGTAAAATTTTCTCAGGCAAGAATACTGGAGTGGGTTGCCATTTCCTTCTTCAGGGGATCTTCCTGATCCAGGGATCCAACCTGCATCTGTTGCATTGGCAGGTGGGTTCTTTACCACTGTGCCACCTGGGAAGCCCCAGGAAAACTGGACAGATGCATGTAAACCAATGAAGT
>NW_011387792.1:0-698 GCF_000754665.1 Bison bison bison
TTTATGCAGGACAAGGCTGATAAGCACTGTGTCCTTCCAGGGAGGCCTGAATTTTTTTACAAGCACAAGTAGGAATTGTACCACATTTTAAAAGCAGGTAATATTTCCTGAGACAAAGGCTATAATATTAAACATTATGAGTGGGAACAACTCCCACATACATCCTCATGATTAGCTTCTATATTACTACTCCAGTATATAAAGATTGTTCCATGTTTTAGAAACTTTTCAGTGCTAAATATGCATACAATTTGTTCTCTGGTTTGAAGCTGTGCATATCATTTATGTGCAAGGCCTCTTGTTGGTTGTTGGTGGTGTTTATCCCACTCACTGCACAAAGTGATGAAAATGTAAATAATTTACTATGGTAACCCTGATTTTATTAAAGTTAAATTATTTTCATGAGAAATATGAGACTGGAAAATATCATGAAGTGTTTGTGGCATCTCTTTGCCTGGAGACTTTTTTAAAGAGAGAATAAATAATTGCTTTAGCTTTGTGGGATAATTCTGCTATAATCTTTGTTAGAAATATAAAGGTGAACTAGCTGTCCTCTCGAGGATACACTGGGAGAAGGAGAGGATGGGATGATTTGAGAGAATAGCACTGAAATATATACATTACCATATGTAAAATAGATAGCCAGTGGGAGTTTGATGTATGATGCAGGAAACCCAAAGCCAGTGCTCTGTAACAAC
>NW_011387793.1:0-699 GCF_000754665.1 Bison bison bison
CACTCTTATAACTGACCTCATTGCTCTTTGTGCAAGCAATGTTTGTATTCTGATGAACTTTTGGAAGAGATGTGTATAAAAAGAGGTTTGCCATATTTTCAGACACACAGGAATCCTAAACAGCCCAGATAAAATCTTATATAAAGAGTGTATGTGTGCTTTGGGAGTTAGAAAGTGATATGAAAAAAATTGTCAGCTTATTTATTATGTAAGGATTAACACTTTGTCCAGGAGATGGTACCTGAATTACATTGAGTGAAGCTGAATCCTGGTGAGAACTGGCTCAACAATGTCATAGCTACTTGCTATTATCTTAATTTCCTTGAGAGCAGAATAATGGAGAGAAAAGAGTGAAGTGATATGGGGATATTCTAATTTTTCCAAAAGCATGTCATTTATAATTTATCAAAACGTGGTATCTGAGCACACAAAACATTAAGCAATGGGTATGGCAATTACCAAGTTTCTCATGAAAGGAATAAAAATATGTGAAACCAATTGGATTGCTCTAAGTCAGGATTTCATTAAAGACATTTAAGTTCCCATTAAAGGATGGTAATTCAGTGAAGTTCTTTCAAATATTTAGTACATTTAAGTTTCTTCCCAGTTATTTCCACTGACTAGACATTTAGATTCTGATGACTGAGAGCTAATTGAACAATCCATCTTATGAGAGTATTACAGTGAATTAAAGAGAGA
>NW_011387794.1:0-648 GCF_000754665.1 Bison bison bison
AGTGACTTTCACTTCTACATGGTTACTAAATTTAGATCAAGTTAGCTGGAATGTTTTGTAAATCCACCTTGAATGCAATGCATGTTGCTATTACTTATAAAGACACCAGTCGCATGCACTTTATGGGAAGAATGAGCAAAGGAATTAAGTTTGAAAGGCAGGAGAAAATGAAATGAATATGGTATAATAAATAGGTTTCTGCATCACAATTCAACTGGCAAATTCAAGAAGGAAAACACAGAAATCTTAGGAAAGTTTTCCCTTTTTTGTACAGTACTGTTTAATGAGTCCTTACACTGTGACAAGAAAATAAAAATTCCTTGAAAGAGCAAGCACCATAAATAATGAGAAAATTTCAAAAAAATCAAATAGAAAAATAAAAATCTTCTGAAGTTGGGGCTGGGAGGATGGTGGAGGGTATGGGGGGATTGGGAGGGTGAGGTGAGGTGTGGAGGGACCTGCTCTCCTTTACTTATTGCTTTGAAGATGTTCTTATTTGGAAGCCCACTAAACTAACATACTTCAACTTATTTTGCCTGGTTACCCTATGCACTCATCTCACATGCTGGTAAAGTAATGCTCAAAATTCTCCAAGCCAGGCTTCAGCAATATGTGAACTGTGAACTTCCTGATGTTCAAGCTGGTTTT
>NW_011387795.1:0-563 GCF_000754665.1 Bison bison bison
AAAACACAAGACCCCTTTCTTGGTCCACTTCTAAAGGAAGGGGAGAACTATGGTAGTCACCTTTCATGACAAATTAAATAATTATTAACAACAATAACTGCTTATCTTTAATATACCTTGCACTGCTAGAAGCTGCTCCTCTGTGGTCCAACGGGCATTAATTTTCTGATTTGACTACAAAATTAAAGAGAAGTTTCCTAATGAGGATATGAAGACAGACATTTTTCCAAAGTGCTTATTTTTTAAAAACTTTTCACCAAATCATAGATAAGAGATTACTAAAACTCTGATTCATGAGGATTTCATTTTTATAAGACTTAAAAAATATATTTTGAATTACCTTTTACCAACACAAAAAAATAATGAAAGGGAAATGTACCAATTTGGGAGAAAGAAAAACATTCACACTTATACCCTAGTCAGAGATATCAAAACTGAGAAAAATCTATTAATCACTCATTTTCCAACTACAATGTTCCTATGATACACTGCACGTTAATTTTAGCCTAGTTTTAACATTTAAGAGACTTTGTTTTCTTTACAGAAGGGTGACTCTCAAATTT
>NW_011387796.1:0-718 GCF_000754665.1 Bison bison bison
AGGGATGTGTATAATCAACATCTTTGCATGGCAGAAAACAGAAAATCTAATTGCCTACTCCTTCAAAGGCAAGGTTCATCCGAAAAGAAGTTAGAGCTAAGCCAGTGCTCATTTGCTCCCAAGTCTCACCAGAATGCAGGAGGGAAGTGCAGAACCAAGAGGGAACCAGTGACTAGGGCCTCTGGGCCACGGAGACAGGGTTGGGAGGTGAAGTCAAAAGTCACATAAGGAAAATCAACTGCATCTTACCAGAGACGAAGGAAATAAACACTGACTAGGTATCTGCTATGTGCCAAGGACCCTGCTAGGTATGTCATGTGTACCCCCTCAAGTCCTCGCACCAACACTATGGGGATGGGGTGCTGGCCCCATCCTGATGGATGGGCACAGAACGCCTGGATGACTGTACGAGGCCCACGAGTAAAATAAGCTGTGGTCTGCAGGCCTCTTCTTCCATCAACCCCAGAGAATACCAGGAAGGCAGATCAGGAGTGTATTTCTGGGGGACTTTGTACACCAAGCAAAGGATGAGAACTTTTATTTTGTGAGATCCTGCCCAGAGAAGTGACCAGAACGTGTGAGAAGGACAGTGATCTGGGGAGAAGTGCCTGGCACCAGGGGTATGCAGGACAGCTTGGGGGAAGGAGCCTAGAAGCAAACAGGGAGCCCAATAGAACACAAAGAGAGAAAGTCTGAAAAACACGCAGAATCAGATATG
>NW_011387797.1:0-654 GCF_000754665.1 Bison bison bison
CTGTAAAGACTAAAGTTCCAGGAGAAAGCATTCATTTCACTAAGCCTGTGTCATCTGCTCCTGGACACGAACTGCCACCAAGATGGCATAATGGGCATTTCTCCAAATGTTAGTTTGGGTGCTCCTTGGAAAAAAGGAGTTAAATCTCAAAAAGCCAAAGGATAATAAACATTGAATTCATTTGGTAGTCTTAGTGTCACAAAATGCAAATGATTGGTGATCCATGAGTATGACAACATGTGACCAACGTGAAGTTTCCTCTCATTCCACTCTGCAATTCAAGTGCCAAGGAAAGGAGGCTTTCGGCTTTTCTGAATATTTGAGGTGTCAGCTAACACTATCCTTACCAAGATATATCCCCAGAGAGACAAAAACGTGGCAGCAACTTGTTCAGCCCTGTCTGACATTGTCTCCTCCTCTCCTGGTCTCTTCTCAGGTGAGGAACTCGTGCTTCTTCTCCCAGAAGTTCCAGAAGAAGGAGAGACAGCTCCAGCAGAGGGAGAGATGCCTCAGGGAGGAGTGACTTAGCTCATCTTTGGGGGATGGGTCATTTTGAAGAAGGAGGAAAAGATAAGGCCAGTCTAGCCATCAAGATGAGGATGAGCAAGGCTGGGCCAGCAGGACTTGTCTGTCTCTCCAGAAGTTTCATCGTGA
>NW_011387798.1:0-829 GCF_000754665.1 Bison bison bison
AAAAAAAAAATGGGAACATTCTCTAAATGTTGTGAAAAGGAGTCTGTATCAGAAACAATTCTGGCTTTTTCCACTGGGTGGTGTTTTTGTTTAATTTTATTGTATCCCTTCAGTCTCAGGGCAGGCAGGTTCTTAATCCAAATTAGTTCTGGGCGTTGCCCTAGGAAAATTTTGAAGTCTTGGGGAAATTTACTTAGGTGTAATTATCTTGCTTTTTACATATAAATACATTTACTTTTTACATATAAATACATTTACATATAAATACATTTACATTTAAATACATATACATATTTATATATTTTTAGAGGATCCTTCTATGTCCTATTTGCCTATTACCATCATTCCCATAAAGACGAGAAACTCTAGGATAAAGACAACGTTTTTTCCATAGTTGTAGACTCATCCCAAGCATTGGGTCTGGCAAAGAGTGGGTGATTCATAGTGATGTGGCCACTGATTGAATGAAGGAGGGAGTGGAAGCTGCAGCAGAGTCCTCCTTAGATGCACTTGGGAATTATCCGTCTCTACCAGGGCCGGCAAGGGTCAGCAAGTGGTTTTGTGGACCATAAAGACTGTTGCAACAACGTGACACTGCCTTTGTAGCTGTGCCATCAGCCCAACAGTGTGACAGGGTGTGGCTATGTCCTAATAGAACTTCATTTACAAGAAGAGACAGAGAGCTGGACCCGGCCCATATGGTGTTGACCTTGGTTCATACAAAAGCACACACGGGCACCTGCAGACCTTGATGATCTCTGTGACAAAGAGGGAGTCTGTGAGTGGCAGAGACAATGCTGTGTGTTGATCATATCTCATGTCACCTTCC
>NW_011387799.1:0-788 GCF_000754665.1 Bison bison bison
CATGAATTTGAGCAAACTCTGGGGGATAGTCGAAGACAGAGGAGTCACAGTCCATGGGATTGCAAAGAGTCAGACGTGACTTAGCGACTGAACAACAACATAGTCATTTAACAATGTTGTGATAGTTTCAAATTTGAGAAGCACTGTTATTCACATCAGAACAGAAGAGTAAATGATAGTTCTTTCTGTGATGTACACATTGAGACCTACTCTTGTATTCACTTTCAAATACACAATGTGGTACAGTTAGCTATAGTTACCATGCTGTACAATCCAGCCCCAGAACTGATTTATCTTATAACTGGAAATTTGCACCTTTTGACCACCTTCTCTCCCCCTACATCGACCCCCACCCCCAGCTCCCACCACTCGCCTCTGGCGACCACCAATCTGTTCTCTGTTTCTGTAAGTTCAGGGGTTTTTAGATTCCACATATAAGCGAGTTCGTACAGAATCTGTTTTTCCTCTGTCTTACTTCACTTAGTATAATGCCTTCAAGGTCACCCATGTTGCCACCCATGTTGTGGCAATTGGCAGGATTTCCTTCTTTATGGCTGAAGGGTATTTCATTGAATATATGTCACGTTTTCCTTATCTAGTCATCTGTCAGTGGGCACTGAGTTTGTTTCTCTGTCTTAGCTATGGTGAATAATGCTGCAATGAACCTGGGAGTGCAGATATCTTTTTTGAGACAGTGATTTTGTTTCTTTCTGATATATACACAGAAGTGGAACTGCTGGATCATACGGTTGTTCTATTTTTAATTTTTTGAGGAACCTCCATACTGT
>NW_011387800.1:0-1007 GCF_000754665.1 Bison bison bison
AACAGGGATAAACCTCAACATAATAAAGGCTGTATATGACAAACCTACAGCTAATATCTTCCTCAATGGTGAAAAGATGACAGCATTTTCTCTATGATCAGGAACAAGACGAAGATACCCACTCTTTTCACTTTTATTTGAAATAGTATCTAAAGTTCTATTTGCAGCAGTCAGACAAAAAGAAATGGAATTCAAATTGGAAGGAAGAAGTACAGCAGTCATTATTTGCAGATACAAGATACTATATACAGAAAACCCTAGACTTCACTAAAAAATTATTAGAACAAGTAAATGAATTCAGCAAAATTGTCAGTTACAGAATTAATATACAGAAACATTGCATTTCTACACACTATGCTCACGGACTGTTAAAATGACTATGACCCAATGCAATCTCCAAATCCAGTGCAGTCTCTACCTAAATACCAAGTTAAAATGACTGTGACCCAATGCAATCTCCAAATCCAGCGCAGTCTCTACCTAAATACCAAGTTAAAATGACTGTGACCCAATGCAATCTCCAAATCCAGTGCAGTCTCTACCTAAATACCAAGTTAAAATGACTGTGACCCAATGCAATCTCCAAATCCAGTGCAGTCTCTACCTAAATACCAAGTTAAAATGACTGTGACCCAATGCAATCTCCAAATCCAGTGCAGTCTCTACCTAAATACCAAGTTAAAATGACTGTGACCCAATGCAATCTCCAAATCCAGTGCAGTCTCTACCTAAATACCAAGTTAAAATGACTGTGACCCAATGCAATCTCCAAATCCAGTGCAGTCTCTACCTAAATACCAAGTTAAAATGACTGTGACCCAATGCAATCTCCAAATCCAGTGCAGTCTCTACCTAAATACCAAGTTAAAATGACTGTGACCCAATGCAATCTCCAAATCCAGTGCAGTCTCTACCTAAATACCAAGTTAAAATGACTGTGACCCAATGCAATCTCCAAATCCAGTGCAGTCTCTACCTAAATACCAAGTTAAAATGACTGTGACCCA
>NW_011387801.1:0-940 GCF_000754665.1 Bison bison bison
ATTATACTACATTATATAATAATATGAAATTATATATAGTAAGATACAATATTATTATTTTTAATAATCATACACTTATCCCTTGGTGTCCTCAGGGGGTTGTTCCAGGACCACTCTCCACCCCACAGCAGCCTGTCCTGGCAAATACCAAAATCTGTGGGTATTCTTACAGTCAACCCTCCATAGTGTTGGAAGTAGAACCCATGCATGACATGGCAAACCAAATTATCAATGATGTATATGTTTTAAAAAATTGTCATGAAATTTAGAAAACAATCAAGGAAGAGTCTGAGCACTCTGCCTCATATGCAGTGGTATGACTGCCTAACAGAATTTTATCTCACTATGGCAGACTAGAGCATTACTGGACTCTCAGTAGATATACAAAAAATAAGTGATTCTGGTTGCTATACATTTATTTCGTATTAAAAGTATATAGACATACATGGAAACAACCTGAATTTCCATTGACATGTGAGTGGAGAAAGAAGATGTGATACATATATACAATGGCATACTATTCAGCCATAAAAAGAATGAAAAAAATGCCATTTGTAGCAACATGAATGGACCTAGAGATTATCACGCTAAGTGAATTCCAGTCAGAAAGAGAACGACAAATACCATACAGTATCACTGATACGTAGACTCTAAAATATGACACAAATGAAGTCATCCATGAAACAGAAACAGACTCACAGATGTAGAGAATGGATTTGTGGTTGACAAAGGATAGGGAGGTGGGGGAGGGACAGAGTAGGAGGCTGGGATTAGTAGATGCAAACTATTATATACAGAATGGATAAACAAGGTCCTACTGTGTAGGACAGGGAACTATATTTGATATTCTGTGGCAAACCATACTGGAGAGGAATAAAAAGAATGTGTATATGAGTGTATATATATGTATATGCATGTGTGTATAACTTCACTTTGCTAA
>NW_011387802.1:0-886 GCF_000754665.1 Bison bison bison
CTATAAAACTTCTCATTATCTTCCTCAAGTTGGGACATGCAGGTTTGAGAGGGCATTAGCCCACTGTGTCCCCGTTTGCCTGGCAAAGCAATAAAAGATATCCTTTTCTACTTCACCAAAAACTCTGTCTCTGAGATTTGATTCAGCACTGGTGTACAGAGAAGCTGAGCTTTTGGCATCAGTAATTGTTGTTGAAACATTTTTATACTGGCTGCTTTACAATCTTGTCGAATAATTTGAACATCCAAGTCATCTCAGTGTTGGCATCTGTTGATTCTCTTTTCTCATTCAATTTGGTATTGGTTCTTGATGTGACAGATGATTTTCTATTGTATTCCAGGCCTTCATCTATGATGTTAGGAGATGCTGGATCCTATTGAAATGTTTTATTTTTGCAGTCAGTCACCCTGTTTTGGTTTGCTATGAAAATTTTGATGCTGTGGTTCCAATATCAGTTTAATTTTCTGAGCTTTTGTAGTGTTATTTCCATCTGCTTTGTCTACCTGGTTCCTCTGGGGCTTCCACTTGTCTTTACTGGTGCTGTGTAAGGGTATGTAGGATTTCTACAGGTCAGATCTCTGGGGGTTGCTCAGTGATAGAGGGATGTGATAAGCCCCACTGACCAGTGCCTTCTGACTGCCCAGGTGTCTTGGTGCCAGGAAAGGGAATCTCAGATCTACAAGGTCAAAGTGGCATCCTGGTTCAGGATGCTTGCTGTGGTTAGGTCCGTCTTGCTGTTTCTATGTGCCTGCCCTGGTGCCCTGGGCAGGGGAGAGGTTTTTCAAGTCTGGCTGTCTGGTGGGATTCTTTTTGCCTCATGTCTCCTGTTGGGAGAAGGGAATCTCAGATCTCTTGGGCCTTCAAGGTAAAAGAAATTTCCAGGTCT
>NW_011387803.1:0-873 GCF_000754665.1 Bison bison bison
TATAAGAGACTGTGGTCATCCTACCCATCTTTATTGAATAAGTTTACCTGAAACATGCTATTCACTTGTGTACTCCAACAGTGGCTTCTCTACTAGATTGACTATCTATTCCCTAGGGTCAACAATCACTAATCATTATGCTTTTTTGTGATTACTTTATGAAGCCATGGGTCAAACAATTATTTTTGAGAGCATGAGACAAACTGACTTTGGTTATTGTGCTAAGACCTAAGGATATCTCTAATCATACTCTGCTTACTTTAAATTAGAGATATTATTTTAAATTAAACATTTTGTTGGCTCTTAAAATTAAGAAAAATAAAAGCTCATTTATCTTATGATGGTGATGAAGTTACATTACGTACTATTTCACTTCTATGGACTACTGTCACCATGTACATGTGCCCTTTTCCTTCTCCGTATATCCAAACTGAATCTTCCTCAATGCCCTGTTCAAATTCTGCTCTTGAGTTTGGTTTTTTTCTTAACTCTTCTCCAAATTCACACAATTCTTCAACAGTCAGCTTTCTTTATAGCTCAACACTCCCATCCATACATGACTACTGGAAAAAAACCATAGCTTTGACTAGACGGACCTTGTTGGAAAAGTAATGTAACTGCTTTTTAATATACTGTCTAGGTTGGTCATACCTTTTCTTCCAAGGAGTAAATGTCTTCTAATTTCATGGCTGAAGTCACCATCTGGAATAATTTTTGAGCCCAAAAAATAAAGTTTGCCACTGTTTCCACTATTTGCCATGAAGTGATGGGACGGGTGCTATGATCTTAGTTTTCTGAATATTGAGATTTAAGCCAACTTTTTCACTCTCCTCTTTCACTTTCATCAAGAGGCTCTATAGTTCTTCTTCACTT
>NW_011387804.1:0-609 GCF_000754665.1 Bison bison bison
AGAGAAATTGAGCCTAGAAACCAAATCAAGGAACAAAGCCAAAAGGCAGAAGATAGGTTGGCATACCATCAGTTTATTAAATATGCACCTATATTTAAAAAGAAAAAGCAAAATAAAGCCCTCTCCATGCTATTATCTTTTAAGTGAATTCATAGCATACGTTGATTGTTTGAAATGTGATCTCGGATCTTGGGAAATTTTTGAAAACATAGTATATAGATATATTTTAATGGAGGCAATTTTTATTTGGTAAAACTCTCCCACTTTTTTAAAGATTCATTGGCTCTTTGAATTGGACATGAAAGGAGGTATAAGTTAGATGGGGAAATATACACAGATTTTTTGACATCAGGTAGACCTGAATTCAAATTTTGCTTCTTCAGCTCACTACCTTGTGATTTGAGCCAAACTGCTTGGGCACTCTAACTTCACATGTGATACAGTGAGTATATATATTGGGAAATGATCAAATTTCCCTTTCCTAATGTATTTGTTCACCCTTTAACAGAAATAAGAGGAGGACAGGAAAGAACCTATGGAGATTCAGTCAGAATTCTCCAATCTAATAGAGATTCTTAGGTCCACTTTTAAGCTATTTGAGAAAAAAAA
>NW_011387805.1:0-744 GCF_000754665.1 Bison bison bison
CTGGACTCTGCCGAGACTCCCACTGAGAGGAAACTCTGAGGCTGCCCTGCTGACCAGCTGCGCGTCCCACCTCAAGGCTCAAGCCGTGTGTGGCCTCTGTGGCCTTCTCCGTCTGCACGTGTGGTTGAAGTTAAGGACGTCCCCTGCTGGCAATTGCAAAATGATGAAGATGGAATTTTGAAATGCATTCTCCTGTCTCCAAGTGCTTTTTCTGCTGTATTGCAGCTGCTTTATCTTAGGCCATGTGTTTTATTTCACCGTAGAAACTCACAGCTTGTATACCTTTGCCGTAGTCAGAGAATGCTATTCCAGTTTTGTGTCTAGGCTGTCTGTGGCTGAGATCGCTCTGCCAGCATCTCTGATGTTGTGTCACTGCCCACCTTTTCCCTCTGTCTTTAATCCAAGCTTTTTTCCCTGGAAATTCAAATGAAATATACTTCTGTTGCTCATCCAGGAGCTGTGTGGCATATAGAACGGTGGTACCAATTTTTTTACTTTCGGTCAATTGACAGCAGCAATTTTCTTTTTTCTTTTTCTCCTCCCAGGCAGCCTCCTGTCAGTGAGTCTCACTGGAGAGTGTTGCTGCAGGACATGTTAACTATGCAGCAGAATGTTTACACGTGTCTAGATTCTGACGCTTGCTATGAGGTAATTTGACAGATTTTAGTGTTTCCTTTTAATTTTTAAATTTTGGTTGTTAGATTTTGTTCATTGAACACAAAGATGATGACCAGAAGCTTCACC
>NW_011387806.1:0-848 GCF_000754665.1 Bison bison bison
ACCTCGATAATTAAACACCTTGCCATGATTCTTCTCTCAAACTCATATTTATACTCTTAATTTCTCTATTGTCTAAGAATTTTTTATGTTTCTCTTACATGAGAGTCAGCTATACATTCATTTCTTACCTAGGTTTTCAAATTAGATTTGTTTGAGAAGGAGTCATCATTGGTGAGATTTTTACAGAGTCCATTGCAACATGATCAGAATGCTCAAAATTTAAGAACACTTTCTGTGTTCCTGAGGCTTTTGGATTAGTTTATCAACATCTTGCTTATATTTCTTGATATTACTGGAGCAAAATATATATGCTATTAGTGTTCTTGCTTTTCCTAGATAATAATTCTAGTGATATTTCCTAATCAGTAATATGTATTAGGATCTCCTCTTAAAATTACCTATTTAAATCTCTATCTACATCTCCAGGCCATAGCAGGCAGGTTCTGATTTAGAGAGATACAGGAGCACAGTGAAATCTAATCTGTGTTTTTCAGAGTCCTCCAGAGGACATTGATATGCACTCCTAGGCACATGTGTTTGTTTACCAGGCTGTTTACCAGGTCCAAACCTAAGGCAGTGGACAGCTTCTGTTCCCTCTTCTGCTTTTGCAAATCTTCTCTCCTACCTGATCACCTGTCTGAAAGCAGAATTATTGGCAAACAGCTTCTTGCGATATTGACCTCAGATCTGTGCCTGAAACAGAGAGCTGTTATTATCTGAACTATACAAGCATGAGAGTAAGTGAACATACAGTTCATTGAAAAGGCTTGTTAGGGACAAAAAAAAAATCCCAAATCTGTTCCAGGTGTTTCCACTAATGCCCCCTCCCTGGTAATGGAGCAGTAATG
>NW_011387807.1:0-1054 GCF_000754665.1 Bison bison bison
GACTGAACTGAAATGAGCTGAATAATAAACAATATTGAGCATCCTTTCATGTCTTTGTTGGCCATATGTATATCTTCTTTGGAGAAATGTCTGTTTAGGTCTTCCTCTTATTTTTTGACTGAGTTGTTTATTTTTTTCTATTCAGCTGCATGAGCTGCTTATATATTTTGGAGACTAATCCTTTGTCATTTGCTTCATTTGCAAATATTTTCTACCATTCTGACAATTGTCTTTTTGTCTTGTTCATGGTTTCCTTTGCTGTGCAAAAGTTTTTAAATTTCATTAGGTCCCATTTGTTTATTTTTGCTTTTATTTTCATTACTCTAAGCAGTCAGTCAAAAAGGTTCTTGCTGCAATTTATGTCAAAAATGTTCTGCCTATATTTTTCCCTATGAGTTTTATAGAGTCTCACCTTACATTTAGGTCTTTAATCCATTCTGAGTTTATGTTTGTGTACGGTGTTAGGAAGTGTTCTAGTTTCATTCTTTTACGTGTGGTTGTCCAGTTTTCCTAGCACCACTTATTGAAGAAGCTGTCATTTCTCCAATTTATATTCTTGCCTCCTTTTTCCAAAGATAATGTACCCACAGTTATGTGGGTTTATCTTTGGATACACAAAGACCCCAAATATCCAAAGCAATCTTGAGAAAGTAAAATAGAGCTGGAGGAATCAAGCTGCCTGACTTCAGACTATACTACAAAGCTACCATAATTAAGGCAGTATGGTACTGACACAAAAACAGACACATAGATCAATGGAACAGGATAGAGAGCCCAGAGATAAACTCATGCACTTATGATCACCTAATCTATGACAAAAGGGGCCGATTACACAAAGAACAGACATGTAGAGCATCATCTCCAAAGCTTCATCCAAACATTCTTATTAAGATCAGCTTTCTCTCCTACACCAATATGGAGTCAACAGTGAACAGTTGTTACCCTAGCTAAATGCTAGAAGTGGAAAACAACTTCTACAGCCTAAAGACATGAGTCTTGCCCACTCTTTTTCTTCCCCAGAAATCTTCACTTGTAAGTGGCCTGGCTTCAGAGT
>NW_011387808.1:0-642 GCF_000754665.1 Bison bison bison
AGCATTTCTCATGATGTGCTCAGTGTATCAACAAACAGGGTGACAGCAGACAGCCCTGCCATACTCCTTTCTCAATCTTGAACCAATCAGTTGTTCCATACAGGGTTCTGACTGTTGCTTCTTGACCCACATACATGTTTCTCAGGAGACAGGTAAGATGGTCTAGTATTCCCATCTCTTTAAGAGCTTTGCACAGCTTATTATGATTCACACAGTCAAAGGCTTCGGTGTAGTCGATGAAGCAGAGGTAGATGTTTTTCTGGAATTCCCTAGCTTTCTCTACGACCCAGCAAATGCTGGCAATTTGATCTCTGGTTCCTTTTCCTTTTCTAAACCCAGTTTGGACATCTAGAAGTTCCTGACTCGAATAATGCTGAAGCCAAGCATGCAAGATTTTAAGCATGATTTTACTAGCATGGGAGATGAGTGCAGCTGTCCAACGGTTAGCACATTGTTTAGTATTACCCTCCCTGGGAATTGGGATGAGGGCTGACCTTTACCAATCCTGTGGCCACTGTGGGAGTCTTCCAGATTTGCCGACATATTGAATGCAACACTTTGATGGCATCATCCTTAAGGGTTTTGAATTGTTGTTGTTGTTTGGTCACTCAACTGTGTCCGACTCTTTGCAACCCCATGGGC
>NW_011387809.1:0-773 GCF_000754665.1 Bison bison bison
ATGAAGTTGGTGACTGCTACTCTGGGTGTTTCTGCAATTCAGAGTTGGTCTGTCACTCTTGTCCTGAGCCTAGTCTTCCCAATTGGGAAGCCAGATACCCCCACAGCACCCCACCCCCAAGCATCCAAGTGCCCACTTCTGTCCACAATCACTCCCAGCTGGAGTGGTCCACTTGCTTGGGGGTCTTCTTCTACAGCCAGCCCTGTATGGAGCCCAAAGGGTGAAACTGTTGTCTTCCTCTTAGAGATCCACATCTACCACTTGGGGGTATGTGTGTCTTGCATGTGCTATTTCAAACGCCTTTTAGCACTGAGATAAGGATACAGAATCCTAGAGCTAGTCTCCTGCCTGTAAACTCTGATGCTAACGACTTATTGTGTTACCTTGGGCAAGTTAGTTAACATCTCTGAGCCTCACATACCCGACTTTAAAATGGAGAAACAGTATCTACTTCATGGGATTGCTTTGAGAACTAAATGAGATCATGTATGCAAGCCTTTACTCCTGGCACAGAGTAAGTGCTTAACATGGTAGCTGTTGTTTCTCAAAAAGAGAATAATGGCCTCCTCTATAACATTAGAGACGCAGGAATGCTGGAAACACTATGGTTGCAGGTGTCCTACTTTCTTAATTCCTCCCATGGTGCATAATAACAATAATGGTAATACATATGTAGTGACACTAGGGCTTCCCAGGCGGTTCTAGTGGTAGCGAACCTGCCTGCCGATGCAGGACATGTAAGAGGCTGGAATTCGACCCCACAGGATTCAATC
>NW_011387810.1:0-768 GCF_000754665.1 Bison bison bison
CTTTACCACTGAGCCACCAGGGAAGCCCGGTATAATATCTTTGGCCAACAATCATTTGTCTCAGCAGATTTCATCCTTCCCACCCACATGGTCCTAATCATTTTTTGAGTCCAGATCAAATGTCACCACCTCTGGGAAGCTTTCCCTATACCTCCCAAGTCAAAATGAATCATTCCGCCCCTTGTAATTCCATGAGCTCTGCTGAAAACGCTATTACAGCTTTTATCTCACAGGGTGCCTTCAGTATTATAATCAGGAACGAGAGAATTGAAAGTGAAATCTCACGTCTAAATGCCTAGGTTACTAGCTGTGTGGTCTTAGATAAGATTATTTAAGCTCTCAATACTGTATTTTCTCATCTTTAAAATGGAGATGATGATGGTACCCCAAAGGACTACTGTGACATTAAGTGAGAGAAATGATTTGACATTTGGCAAGCATTCAAATATACTAGGCCCTGTTGGCTCAGATGGTAAACTATCTGTCTGCAATACAGGGGACCCAGGTTCAATCCCTAGCTCATGAAGATCCCTTGGAGGAGGAAACGGCAACCTACTCAAGCATTCTTGCCTGGGAAATCCCATGTACAGGGGAGCCTGGTAGGCTACAGTCCATGGGGTCACAAAGAGTCGGACACGACTGAGTGATTAACACACTTAGGCACTCAAATGCTCTCTCAGCTGGATACCCATATCTTTATCTATATCCATATCTACACACTGCATATAAATATGCATATACACGTATTTATATATGCATACATACATA
>NW_011387811.1:0-762 GCF_000754665.1 Bison bison bison
ATTTTGTTCATTACCATACTCCCAGCCACTAGCACATTCCTCATACATAATGACTGCTGAATATTGTCAAATGCATGGAACAGTGAGTCAATGAAAAGTAATGACAACTATTTCTACTCTCAGATGTATATAGTCAGGGCTGGATACATAAACTCTGGGACTAGGGCAAAATTAAAACAAGAGGCCACTGTTAAAACAGCAGGAAAAATGCTGTTAGAAATTTAAAATATAAAGTTTTTTTTTCTCTTGTGCAGTCTTTTTCAGTATGTCATTATGCTTAAAAAAAATTTTTTTTTTAAATTTTTGGCCATGCTGGGTCTTTGCTGCCATGCATGATCTTTCTCTAGTTGTGGTGAGTGGGGGATATGCTCTAGTTGTGGTGTGTGAGCTTCTCCTTGTGTTGTCTTCTCTTGTTTTGGAGTACCAATTCTAGCGCCTTTGGGCTCCAGTAATTGTGGCTCACAGCCTCTAGAGTACTGACTCTAGTTGTGGCACATTGGCTTGGTTTCCTGGTGGCATGTGGAATCTTCCCAGACCAGGGATCAGACCCGTGACCTCTGCTTTGGCAGGTGGATTCTTAACCACTGGACCACCAGGAAAGTCCATAATGCTTTTTATTTGGTATTTAATGTCATTCTGAGAAAATAAAAAAATTAAAATTATTAGCACAAATCTGTTAATGATTATATTGTTCAATGCCCACTTTAAATGCAAATATAAGTGCCTTTACCATGTTTGCAGAATCACCTAGATTACTCAAAT
>NW_011387812.1:0-725 GCF_000754665.1 Bison bison bison
GGGTATGGGGGTGGTTCAGTTCAGTCCAGTCACTCAGTTATGTCTGACTCTTTGTGACCCTTTGGACTGCAGCACGCCAGGCCTCCTTGCCCATCAAGTTTACTCAAACTCATGCCCATTGAGTCGGTGATGCCATCCAACCATCTCATCCTCTGTCATCCCATTATCCTCTCACCTTCAATCTTTCCCAGCATCAGGGGCTTTTAAAGTGAGTCAGCTCTTCACTTCAGGTGGCCAAAGTATTAGAGTTTTAGCTAAAAAGAAAGAGGTCCAAGCATATGTTTTAAACAAAGAGCAAAACTTAGCAAGAGTCTGTATATGGCATAGGACTCTAGCCACAAAAACTATCCCTCCTTCCCAGGGAAGTTACTGAGTCAGTCCCAGGCAAACAGAAATTATTACAGCTTGCATTTTAAGAACCAGTACCTCAAAAGAGATATAATCCCTTTAGTGAAACCTATCACCTTTCATTTATGCTTATACTTATGTTGAGATTTTTTTGTCTGAAATTATCTTCTCTGTCCTTTCTTATCTATCCTTTATCCATTGTTTAAGATACAAATCCTAGACCCTTTCTTTCTTTATTTTTTTTAATTTTATTTTATTTTTAAACTTTACATAATTGTATTAATTTTGCCAAATATCAAAATGAATCTACCACAGGCATACATGTGTTCCCCATCCTGAACCCTCCTCCCTCCTCCCTCCCCACACCATCCCTCTGG
>NW_011387813.1:0-804 GCF_000754665.1 Bison bison bison
GGATGTTTTTTTATGATACTTTGTTCTACTGTAGTTTACAGTAACTCTAGATGACACAAAACAGTATTTGAAGGTAGAAAAAGGAAGTCATTTAAGACAGTTATTTCCTGGCCAAGAGCAAAGCCAGGCAAAATCCAATTTGTTCCTGACCACCAGATAAATGCAATGCTGGCAAGAGATGCATCTAGAGGGCTCTCATGCAGCAAAGCACACTTTCGTCTCCACCTACTTTGATTTGTGACAATGGGTTACATTCAGAATTTTTCACCTAGAAATTTAAAAAAATCAACTTTATTTATGTGTAACTTACACAAAATAAACATTTCTGGTGTTCTTCATTCCTGAAGATTCAAGTTTCCTTCTAGTACTTCATTTTATCCTGGAGAACTTTCCTTTTCTTATACATATCTGGTACCAACAGATTTTCTTAGTTTCTTTCACCTGAAATGTCTTTATTTCACCTTCTTGAAGGGTATTTTTGCTGGATATAGAATTCTGTTTGTAAATGTTTTCAGCACTGTAAAGATGTTTCACTTTTAGTCTCTGTGTTTTCTGATGAGTACTCTCTGCGTTTTCTGATGAGTACTCTCTGCTCACTCAAATCAACCCTCTGTATGTGACTTGTCATTTTTCTTCAGCTGCTCTCAAGATATTCTCTTTAGTTTTGGTTTTTAGCTGTGTAGCTATGAAGTGTCAAAGCATGGTTTTCTTTTAATCTACCTGTTTGGTACTTTCTGAACTTCTTGATTTTATAAATTTATGTCTTTCACCAAGTTTGAGAAATTGTAGTCATCATTCTCTTGT
>NW_011387814.1:0-878 GCF_000754665.1 Bison bison bison
CTGGTGTTCTTGCCTGGAGAATCCCATGGACAGAGGAGCCTGGTGGGCTGCAGTCCATAGGATCACAGAGTTGGACACAACTGAAGTGACTTGGCACGCACATTCTTTAAGAACCTGATGGTAAGTTTCAGGCAAGGCAAGGTGACCTTGTCATCAGCCAGAATCTAAGAAAGAGACAGCAGCCTAAATGGGACTTCTAGCCAGGGCTCGGGAACATGTGCAGAGTTTCAGGGGAAAAAACCTGCCTGCCATGAGGTGTAGCTGCAAACTGTAAATATAATTAAGCCAGGTGGATTCCATGACAACAAAGAGGATTAGGGCCTGGGTGGATCTGGTAGACCATTGAGACCTCTGCGAATAGATGGCAATTTACTTATACCCCTTCTCCCCCGGGGCAGTGGGAAACACCACCACCACCTCCATAGCTTGATGTCTAAATGAAGTAATCTCTAGAAAGAAAAGAGATTATATTTGTTAAACTGGAGGAAAAAAAAATCAGAAGATAATATGGCTTTGTTCGCAGTATTACATAAAGAAGATTAAAGACGAGGAACAAGCTGCTTAAACACTGTAAACTAATTAGTCCTACGAGTTGTTTTCCCGAGGTTCGTGAGATATGAAGCATTGGCAGCAGTGCGTGAAATACACTCTGCCTCAGTGCTCTTTTCAATTTATTTTTCTGTTAGTGTCATATGTATATAAAAAAAGAGCAGCCAGAAAGAAAGGGGTTAGGGAGGGAGACCGAAGCCTGGCAGATGACGGAGGCTGACACGTTGCCATCTCCAGTCTGGTGCGGGTGGGTACCCTTCCGATGCCCTGTGTAAATACCAGCGTCATTTCGTGCTGTCTCAGGCCGCGTCGGGCACATGACGTCACAA
>NW_011387815.1:0-946 GCF_000754665.1 Bison bison bison
GCCCCACCGCATAAATGGCCGCCTGGAGAGTCCGTTGGAAAAGAAAACGTCCAGACCTGTTTAGAAACGGGACCCCAGCTTCTTGTCTCCTGATTGTCAAGGAGATGTGAACAGCAAAGGGAGCAGGTTCTGTCTTCCCTGGAGGGTTGGGGGAGATGGCAGAAGGGGTCAAGGTAGCCTGGTCGCACCCCTGTGGAGGAGCTGACATCTAGGAGAAGCCCTGGACACCTCTGGACCTAGCCACACCATTTGTAGGTGGGGACACTCGGGCCCAGAGTGGAAAGGACTGGCATCCACTAGAATGTTCCTTCCCAGACCACTCATCTCTGCTTCCAGTCAGCACTGAGCCTGTGTTTGCTCAAGGCTGGGTTTCTGGAAATGATCCTGTAGAACCTAAGACCAGGGAATAAGTAGTGAATGAGTAGTTCCTTCAGAGCCTACTGTATTTACAAAGGCAAGTTTTGTGACCAAAAGAGATGCTGGCTAAAAGTGAGGTGTGGTGGGGCAGAGAGATTTTTTAAGCAACAAAAGGACTTGCTAGTGTCTCAGGTTGCCTTGATGAGTGGCTTGCTCTGCCTTTGTAACTGTTTGGGGAGCATTATAACAAGAGTCACGAGAGAGTGTGTTAGTTGGGCTTCATGCAGGAGACTCTGGTGCACCCTCCTCCTCTTGCACAGACAAGGTCTGGCTCAGGTGGCAGCAGGCGTGTGTGCTGGGGTAGGGGGAGTCCTGGCGCCACAGAAGGGACAGCCTCCCAGCGCCCTCTGCCTCCTCTGTCATCACAGCTTAGTGGATGGAGTGCCAGAGTGAAGGATGAGCCCAGCCTGCTGGGGGGAGTCCTGGGTGATGAGGAGGATCCCCCTAAATCAACAAAAGTAGAAAACCAGGTGTAGGAAATCTCAGATCTATGGACTACCTGAAATGCATCATTTTGATGCCTGCAGAT
>NW_011387816.1:0-703 GCF_000754665.1 Bison bison bison
ACCTCATGCGAAGTGTTGACTCCCTGGAAAAGACTCTGATGCTGGTAGGGATTGGGGCAGGAGGAGAAGGGGACAACAGAGGATGAGATGGCTGGATGACATCCCCGACTTGATGGACTTGAGTTTGAGTGAACTCTGGGTGTTGGTGATGGACAGGGAGGCCTGTCGTGCTGCAATCATGGGGTCACAAAGAGTGGAACACGACTGAGTGACTGAACTGGACTGATACATATGACAAAATTTCAGACAGCTGTGGCAACACATGAATGCACATACATACATACATCAGTGTATGTATAACTTAATAAATCTGAAAAAACTGAGGATTATACCAATATTAGTTTCCTGGTTTTTATATTCTATGTGAACAAAGAGTTATGCTGCCATTTCAATTCTACAGGCATCAAGACATTTGTCACCACAGTCAGTGACCATCGATACAGTGTGAGGGGAATTCAGTACAGAAAACAAAACAAAACATAAAATGGGAAGCATTCTATGCCTTGGATAATGGCTCTAGATAGTTAAGATTTATATCTAGGAAATAATTTCAATGAACCCAGATTCTTGCATCTTGTCATACATGAAAGAAAATGAAAGTGAAGTCGTTCAGTTGTGTCCGACTCTTTGCGACCCCATGGACTATTGCCTACCAGGCTCCTCCATCCGTGGAATTCTCCAGGCAAGAGTACTGGAGTGGATT
>NW_011387817.1:0-877 GCF_000754665.1 Bison bison bison
AGGAGGGCATAGAGCACAGTTAAGAAATTATGATGACTTACTCTCTAGTGATAGTTAAGTCCAATTGAAACCTCTTTGTTCTCGTGAAAGTATTCCCAAAGTTGTAAAGACTAAATAGTAAGACAGCTTATGTGGATTCTTAAAAAGGTTAGTTTTGAGTATTGGAATTAAATTTTTCTTGCACTGTCTTCTTATTAATGAATTATTACAGTTCTTTACATATTCTAGATACAAGTACTTTATCAAATTTGCAAATATTTTCTCCCAGTGAGTGGTGTGTCTTTTCACTTTCTTTATGATGTCTTTTTCAAAAGCGGAAGTTTTAACTTTGATGATCCAGTTTATCAAATTTTTCTTTTATATGATTGTTTTTAGTGTCTTATCTAGAAAATTTTGCCTAGCTCAAGATCGAAAAGATTTTCTTGTATGTATATTTTCTTCTAGATGTTTTATAGAGGAAAAGGTAGTCTTTCAACAGGGAATGTTGGAACAGTTAGATGTTTACATGAATTAACCTTTTCTCCAGATGATTTTGGGTTTCACCTTTGTCTAAAATCAATTTGTCATAAATGAAAGAGTTTGTTTCTTGACTTTCTCTTCTGCTGCATTGATGTAGAAGTTCATCTTTAGACCAGTTCCACGCTATTCTGATTATTGTAACTTTATAGCAAGTTTCTTCAATTGGGTTGTGTAATTCCTTTGACCTTGTTCTTTTTTTTCAAAATTATTTTGCTTGCTTTACATTAGCATTTCCATATATAAATTAGAACCAGCTTGTCAATTTCTAAAAAAAATATACTTATTGTGATTTTGTTAGAGATTGCATTTAATCAGATGAAGTGGGGAAATTTTCCACTTTAACAATATTGAGTCTTTC
>NW_011387818.1:0-644 GCF_000754665.1 Bison bison bison
CCTCTGTCTATGGAAATCTCCAGGCAAGAATACTGAAGTCTGTAGCCATTTCTTTTTCCAGGGCATCTTCCTGACCCAGGGATCAAACCTGCACTCCTGCATTGCAGACAGATTCTTTACCATCTGAGCCACCAGGGAAGCCCATACAAAAATTCAGAAGCTTAATTATTACAGATAATATAATAGAATGTGTCTTGCTTTACCTTCTCTACCAACCTAAAATGCAATAAAATCACCTTACTTTTTTCCTAAGTGTTGTCCCTTTTAATGAATCACCCTGGCTCCCCCTGCAATTTCTTACTCAGACACTTAACAGAAACCTAGATGGAAAAAGAACTGAAAAGACAAATCAATTCAGAAATAATCTCTGGTTTTGGTGACTCTGATTCTGGAAACATGACTCTGTGGCTTTCTCTTCTGACACATTGTTGCCCATTACTGTGGTAACATCTCTGAGCCAGCTCACAGTACCAACTGCCAGCAAAGTTCAGCTGTGGTTCCAGGGGATTGTATTTGTATTGACGTATGCCCACCTTCCCTGGTGGCTCAGAGGTAAAGCCTCTGCCTGCAATGCGGGAGACCTAGATTTGATCCCTGGGTCAGGAAGATCCCCTGGAGAAGGAAATGGCAACCCACTCCAGTAT
>NW_011387819.1:0-587 GCF_000754665.1 Bison bison bison
GACTAAAAATCCATGCTAAGAATATGTGGCCTTTTTAGGCCACTGCTTCCATTTTGAGTGGTCTTAGAGCTTCATTGTGCTAATTTTAAAATTCAGGGTCCATACATGTCTCAAGAGTATTTGTAATAATTTTCTTTAGATCATAACAGTTCCCCCCAAGTTGGTTTAGCATCATCTGTAGTCCATTCGGGTTTCCCAGGTGGCAGTAGTGGTAAAGAACCCTGCTGCCAATGCAGGAGACATAGAGATGTGGGTTCAATCCCTGGGTCAGGAAGATCCCCTGAGGAGGGCATGGCAACGCCCTGGAGAATCTCATGGACAGAGGAGCCTGGCGAGGCTACAGAGTCAGGGGTTGCACAGAGTTGAACATGACTTAAGTGACTTAGCACACATGTATAGCCCATTCATGAGAGGGGCAAGCAACACCACTACAGAGGATCTGGGGACACACCGGCTTTAGTTTCCAAACTACAATGACAGGTGGATATTCTGTCCCCTAGGACAAGAGGGGTGGCTGTAAGATAGACCTAGTGGCTGGTGAGGGGGGGAAAGGGCCACTTGCTGCTCTGGTCATTAACGCTTCCTCC
>NW_011387820.1:0-705 GCF_000754665.1 Bison bison bison
GATCCCCTGGAGAAGGGAAAAGCTACCCACTCCAGTATTCTGGCCTGGGAATTCCATGGACTGTATAGTCCAAGGGGTCGCAAAGAGTCAGACACGACTGAGCCACTTTCACTTATATCCCTATATCGATGAATATGTATGAATGCAAGCATGTACGCTGTGTGTCTATGTAATAACATAAGTATACACATAAACATGCATATAAACACAAACATACATATATATCTCCATCTGTGAGTTAAACATGTGCATATTGATGTCTTACAATGCTAATGCATTACTGCTGGATCATTCTTGCTTACCTGTGACCTTCCACTACTCCAAAAGTGAGAAACCTGGCTCCCACCATGTGCCATCCATTTACTTAATCATCAGTTCCAGTATACACGTACAGTGGTTTCAAAATTGTAAACCCATACACCCACAGAAAACAACTTTATCAGTTACACTATACAACTTATATGCAGGTCTTTTGCCTTTAGTCTCAAAGACTTAACTCATTTCCAAAGTTACTTAGGTCAGCACCCTTTTCCCCCACCCCCTTCAGAGAGACTGTTTCATACAGTTAGATTCTTTTGCCACCATCTGCATTCTATCTGATGGAGAAGGCAATGGCAACCCACTCCAGTACTCTTGCCTGGAAAACCCCATCGATGGAGGAGCCTGGTGGGCTGCCGTCTATGGGGTCGCACAGAGTCAGACACG
>NW_011387821.1:0-795 GCF_000754665.1 Bison bison bison
CATCAGTCCTTCCAATGAATATTCAGGTTTGATTTCCTTAAGGACGTTGACTGGCTTGATCTCCTTACAGTCCACGGGACTCTCAAGAGTCTTCTCCAGGACCACAATTCAAAAACATTAATTCTTTGGCGCTCAGTCTTCTTTATGGTCCAGCTCTCTCATCAGTATTTGACTAAAGGCATTCCTGATAATACCAAAAACACAGAATGAACTACTTCCGAATTCTTTCTCTTATTTTGACCCTCAAAAACAAATAAACAAATGAACATACTGTTATGTCATTTTTACAGGTGGTCAGAATAGTACTATCTATTGAAGGGAATAGGTTCCTAGAATTCAAATTTGAAGGACTTTGAATTTGATTATGTTTAGTGAAACTAGGGTTTAATGGTTATCATATTCTTTATACCATTCCTGTTGATTGTTTTGTGGTTTCAGCTAGGCTTTGGTGCTGTGCTGTGGCTTCATCATCAAGATTTGGGAAGCAACAATGGGAAAGGAAGGATTTCTATGAAGTTGAGAGAAGAGTCATTCAAGTGCCCTGGACTGCGCACCAAAAGCAAAGAGCTGATTTTGTATTTTTGCCCACAGAATGGAATATCTCACCTTGCTAAGAAGAAAGGTTTCAGAGAGGGTTTTGATTTTTTTCTAGATCACAATGGTGGATCTATTTAAATCCTGGAACTCTGATGATTGCTCCAGAAATTCATACAACAGAGCATCATCCGAAAAAGTTCAGCGTTTATTGTTAATATAAAACTGTGAGGCTGGTGTTTGGATCCCTTTTCACAGAGG
>NW_011387822.1:0-1049 GCF_000754665.1 Bison bison bison
CGACCACTGCAGGGTCGGGTCCCTGGAGAGTCCCTTCCTGATGGTGCCCCTGCTGCCCGGCCCTGGGATGTCCCTGCCCCTCCAAGGTGCAGGAGCCAAGGTGCAGGCTCCCTCCCACAGGACCGTCAGCTGGCAGTTCCGGGCGCCTTGATCAGCCCCACACGGATGCGCCCTTCACCTCGCCCCACCCCAGGGTCCATCACAGACCCTCGCAGAGCAGGCCTGTGGGATGAGCACCCGCGGCCCCACGTGGCCGCACCTCCTCCCTGCCAGCGTTCAGGGCCCAGGGTACTGAGAGTGAACCCACTGAGTCCCGGGGCATTGTATGCATCAGGCTGTCTAATCCTCACCTGTGAGGTTCACATTTCCCAAAGGAGAAAAGCCACGTGCAGCCCCATCACATGTCCAGTAAGCGGCACAGCTGGGCTTCCAGCCTGGCGGCGGCTCCACAGGACACACCTCTAACCACCGTGCAGGTCGGCAGGCACGCAGCACGTGCTCCCTGCCCCTGCGCCTCCCCGGCCTCGGCCCAGGCTCCTCATCCGCTCACACAAAGCCTGCCACCCCGTCGAGGAGGCTGGCCACGCCTGCTCCGCCATCCCCTCCATGGCATCGCTGGGTGCCTCAGACCTTCCTCTGGCAGGTGGTCCGTCGACTGTCAACTCAGCACCGCCTGGGACCTCGGCGGAAAGGCAGAGTCTGAGGCCCTGTCCCAGACCGGCGAGTCAGCACCTGAATTCCAGCCCGACCGCAGGTTATCCACTGAGTGCTGAGTGCAGCAGTGTCTGCTGATGCTCGGGTTGGCGGGAGTGACGCCGACAGGAGGGGAGCCTGAACAGTGAGCCAGGCGCCTCCTCCTGTGCTGGGGCTCTGCTCTGGGGTCCGCACACCCATCACCCCAGGCCCGGGGCTCCAGGCCACGCTCCAGGGAGAATCCCCCACACCTCCCGGCCGCGGGGCTCACAGACAGCAGGGGAGCGGCCCCCAGCCTGGGGACCCGGGCAGACCTTCCTGCAGGATGAGTGCACCTGTGACTCGCTCAGATGTTC
>NW_011387823.1:0-663 GCF_000754665.1 Bison bison bison
TTTTTTTTCTTTCAGAAAAACAAGGAAATCTCATATGCCTAGCATATTATCTGAGAATGCTGACTCAGAAATGGAAGTTCATTCCAGTTACATCAGTTTCAGTGATAATGTGCCTGAAGAACTATGGATGGAGGTCAGTAATATTGAACACAAGGTAGCAGACAAAACCATCACACAAAAACAAAGAAAACCAAGAAGATAAAATGGCTATCTGAGGAGGCTTCACAAATAACTGAAGAAAGAATAGAGGTGAGCAGCAAAGAGGAAAAGAAAAGGTACATCCCACTAAATGGAGATTTCCAAATAATAGCAAGGAGAGCCAAGAAGGCCTTCTTCAATAACAATGCATAAAAATAGAGGAAAACAACAGAAGGAGAATGATTAGTGGTCCCTTTAGGAAAATTGGAAATATCAAGGAAACATTTCACCCAAAGATGGGCAAAATAAAGGACAGAAATTGTAGAGACCTGGTAGATGCAGAAGAGTACAAAATAAAATGGAAAGAGTACATGGAAGGACTATACAAAAGAGGTCTTAATGAATGGGTTAACTACTATGGTGTAGTCAGTCACCTAGAACCAGATATTCTGGAGTGTGAAGTCAAGTCGGCCTTAGGAAGCACTGATGTTGATGAAGCTAGTGGATGTGATGGAATTTCAGTAG
>NW_011387824.1:0-890 GCF_000754665.1 Bison bison bison
TTTCTGTCCTTTATTGAGCCCATCCTTGCATGAAATATTCCCTTGGTATCTCTAATTTTCTTGAAGAGACCTCTAGTCTCTCTTGAAGAGATCTCTAGGAACATTGTTAAGAACAAGGAAACAGTTAAGAAATATTCCAAAGGGACAAAAACTTGTGGCCAGCAAACCTGTGTATGCTTACTCTGTGTTGTCACTGTTAAGACAGGCAATCACCATGGACCATCAGGGTCCCTGCATGTTCTTGCTGGGTAAGCCAAGAACATAAGGCACAGCCCCTCCTTCCTAGCCCCTCCTCTTGAGAAGTTGCAGTGATCAACTCTGAAAGACAGGCAGTATTTCTGCCATCAAAGCAGGCTTGTTTCTACTTATTAAAAAAGCAATAGAGTCCTCAAACTCAGGACCCTCTCCCGTAAAGCAACCCACTACATGGGTGGACAGCCATCATGGACCCCATGAGCCTTGTGGGACAAGGGAAACTGAGGCAATTCAACATGGCACTTGGGTCCTGCTTTTGTCAAGAGAAAGTCATTTTGTTTCTGACCCAAGAATCCTTGTCAATTGTCAGCATCCATAAAACCACAGTTTAGTTTGCAAGTAGGGTAAACATCTCAGACTCTACTACTGACAGTCACTGCTTTATCCACTGTCTGTAAGAAACTAAGCATCCTGAGGAGACCAGGCACTCTAATGACCAGAGGGTATGAGTTTCCTAACCCTCAATTTAATTGTAGTTTGGTGTTCTTAAAATCTTAAACTTGTAACCTGACTTCCATTTATAATTTTCAAAATTAGATGGAAAACTTAAAACTGAGGATATTAAAGATATCAGGTCTCACAAATCTCAAGAATGCCAAAGGTCTATGGCATGCACAAGGCACCAGCTCAGTAAA
>NW_011387825.1:0-979 GCF_000754665.1 Bison bison bison
CAGCCATTCCCTTCTCCAGGGGATTGTTCCAACCCAGGGATTGAACCCAAGTCTCCTTCATTGCAGGCAGATTCTTTACCCTCTGAGCCACCAGAAGAGACCTATACACAGGAACCAGAGTATAGCTATATTCCAAAATTTCAAGTTAAGTTTACAAAATTAACTTCTTTAATCAATATATTTATACCGTCACCTTTTATTAAAACATGATTTCATGATTCAAAGATCCCTCCACCACCTTTGCCCACTTTTCCCAGATAATATTTCATGACTTGGCAAATTAGCTAGAAGTCTGGTTAATAATTTAAAGGTCTCTGATAAAGACTACAGCTCAGCTATCTCCTCGCTCAAATATTTTAGTAATGATAACCCATAGTCGAAGCCAAACACATAAATCATTGAAAGATTTTGTTTGCAAGATGACAGCTTATTTTCCTTGGACTCTTCTCACAGCTCACATCAATTCCAGATTTGCATTCATAAGATGAATCTCAGGAAAACTTCATGTTCAAGTACAAAAACTCAATATGAAAAGGGACTTATGCATGAAATATTCATTAGCATCAGACAATTATTTGCTCATAAATTAAAGCTAGTTAAATTTTATAAGTTGGGGCATAAAATAGCAAGCACTAGATATGACTTCTCTTAGCTGTAGAGTGGTTTTCTTTGATGGAATACCCCTGAATAGCTGTCAGAAATCTGCAAGCACTGTGGATCATGCCCTCATTCACAATGGGAGGGGAGGCCGCCACCCTAAAGTGAGTTCAGGTAAGAAGAGTCTGCTCTGGTACTTGACATTCGATGGAAGAAAACTCCAGGAAATGTGGGTACGGGGAAGTAGCACTGAGACCTGTGGATGAATTACAGTTGATCGAGGTTTGCTCATTCATTCATTTCACCAAGGTTTACTGAGCTCTCTGTCCCCTAGGAATGAAGAAATGGTGCAGACAGAATCCTAGCCCATAAGGCATCAATC
>NW_011387826.1:0-830 GCF_000754665.1 Bison bison bison
TCTCCTATTTGACCACTTCCGATTTACCTTGATTCATGGACCTAACATTCCAGGTTCCTATGCAATGCTGTTCATTACAGCATCAGATTTTACTTTCACCACCAGATACATCCACACCTGGGCCTTGTTTCCACTTTGGCTCAGTCTCTTCATTCCTTCTGGAGCTATTTCTCCGCTCTTCTCCAGTAGCACATTGGACATCTTACCAACCTGGGGAGTTCATCTTTCAGTGTCATATCTTTTTGCATTGTCATACTGTTCATGGGATTCTCAAGGCACGAATGCTGAAGTTGTTTGCCATTCCCTTCTCCAGTGGGCCACATTTTGTCAGAACTCTCCACCGTGACCCATCGATCTTGGGTGGCCTTACATGGCATGGCTCTTAAGTTTCATTGAGTTAGACAAGGTTGTGGTCCATGTGATCAGTTTGATTAGTTTTCTGTGATTATGGTTTTCATTCTGTCTTCCCTCTGATGGATGAGGATAAGAGGCTTGTGGAAGCTTCCTAATGAGAGGGACTGGTTGTAGGGAAAAATGTGTCTTGCTCTTGTAGGCAAAGCCATACTTGGTAAATCTTTAATCCAATTTCTGCTGATGGATGGTGCTGTGTTCCCTCCCTGTAGTTTGGCCAGGCCAAACTAGGTAGGTGTAATGGCGACCTCCACAAAAAGAACTTATGCCAGCATGCTGCCCTTCCCAGGATGGCTGCAGTCAGTGTGCCTGACCCCAAGGCAACCCACTGTCAACCCACACCTCTGCTGGAGACTCCCAAACACTCATAGGCAAGTCTGGCTCAGTCTCTTGTGGGGTCACTGCTCCTTTCTCTTGGG
>NW_011387827.1:0-671 GCF_000754665.1 Bison bison bison
ATCAGAGTGACGAGCTAAGTCTCAAAATTAACCTCTCATCTATTAAAAGGAAAAGTCTGACAATTATGTCATGTATCTGTATGGTTAACACAAGGCTATGGTTATTTAAGTTTGAAAGCTCCTGTATGTTAGGAACAATTAAATCATACTAAAAATGATCAACTTAGTAATATTATGAGACAAAGCCAGGTATTTATGAACTATGCTTATTATCACCCTTAGAGAGAGTGATTGGTGTGGAACTCAGTGGATTTGTGGCACTAATTTATGGCCTTGACATCTACAGGGATGCATACAAAGGTGTAGCCTGGGATTCACATGAATTTAAGGTCATACACATTAACAAATTAGAGGTAACCCCAACCAAACCTACCATTGGTATGATCCCAATGGGTCAAAATATCTTTATTCTACTGGTATGACCATGTAGCACCTATTTTCTTTGTGTGTGTGTGTACCTTCAATGAGATTGGAGGATGTAATTTGCCATATCAAAGCCTTGACAACTTACATAAGCTTTAAATGATAGTAACTAGGCTATTAACCTATTGAATTCTGAGATCTCTATGAGGAGAAAGGCCATGCTGCACAACTCCAAGGCCCTCGACACCTTACAGCATCTCAGGGAGATACAAGTGCTGCAATTCAAAGTGAATGCTATAATTTCATAC
>NW_011387828.1:0-617 GCF_000754665.1 Bison bison bison
AGCAACTTAGCAGCATATTTATGTTAAGAACTTTTACTTGAATTAGGCCATTGGGTAACACCTTCCTGTTAACAGAGCTTGTATATAATTCAATACTGTGAGCCAATACTGTAAGTTTCATAGATTTGAGCTAAACTTTTCATTGTGTATATTGTATGTAATTGAGGAAATCACTTGATCTTTTAGTTAAATGTTTACAGTGGTTTCCTGATAGTGCAAGTTGTTTCAAATACTTTTTTTAATTCTTAAGGCTCACAAATGTATCCACTTAATTCTGAAGACTGCTTGTATGTGCACATGCACACTGATACATGTAAGAATGAAAATGCAAGCATAATTCTTAACTACAGTCCTCAACTAAATAATGTGCTGACATTTTTAACAACCTCCTTAAACACAGAAATTCTAATTGCACACATCACTCTTTTCCATAATTAAAAATGCAATACACTTTTGCCTCTTTGCTTGGCTTCAGTCCTTTTCTATCTTTCCACCCCATCCACAATTTTTAACAAAAGACTAAAGCCTGGTGTACTGGGACGGCCCAGAGGGATGGTATGGGGAGGGAGGAGGGAGGAGGGTTCGGGATGGGGAACACATGTATACCTGTGGCGGAT
>NW_011387829.1:0-556 GCF_000754665.1 Bison bison bison
GGAAGGATACACAAGAAACTGGACACGTGTTTACCCCCAGAAAGAAGAACCAAGTCACTGGGGGGAGAGGTGTACATTTGTTTTCTACAATATGGATTCTTTTTACATAAATTTAAAATTTTGTCCTTGAGCTATGTATTACCTCTCCAAAAAAATGTTTTGAAAAAAGAAAAACAAAGTTGAAAGAGCATTCTGAGCGCAATGAAGCCTAAACCTGTGGACAGCCACCTTTCCAGCTCTGTAGTAGGGAGCTATGTGAGTCGGGGCAGGTCTCAGCCTCCCGGCCTTCTTGGTTTCTCACCCTGTCACACAGCTGTGTGGGAGCGGATCTCAGAACTTGTGTCCCCTCGCTTTGCATCTGACGTCTTTCCACCGCATCCAGCTGCTTCTCTGTGAGCACTGGGTTTGGAGGATGGTAAATAGCCACTTTGCCTGGAACACACACACACACACGAGACACACAGAGACAGACAGACACACACACACACATAGACACGCACACACACAGACATATAGACACACACACACACGAGACACACAGAGACAGACACACTCA
>NW_011387830.1:0-653 GCF_000754665.1 Bison bison bison
GAGTGCAATTGTGCGGTAGTTTGAGCATTCTTTGGCATTGCCTTTTTTGGGGATTGGAATGAAAACTGACCTTTTCCAGTCCTGTGGTCACTGCTGAGTTTTCCAAATTTGCTGGCAAAACCCCCAAGACACATATTAATCAACTTGACGAAGATCAACCACAAAGAGCAAATATTAAAACCAGCAAGGGTAAAGCAGCAAACAACAGAAAAGGGGGGTTCACATAAGGATAATAGCTGATCTTTCCATAGAAACTCTTCAGACCAGAAGGGAATGGCAGGACTTACTTAAAGTGATGAAAGAGAAAAACTTAAAACCCAGATTACTATACCCAGCAAGGATCTCATTCAAATTTGAAGAAGAATCAAAAGCTTTACAGACAAGCAAAAGCTGAGAAAATTCAACACCACCAAACCAGCTCTTTACCAAATGCTAAAGGATCTTCTCTAGACAGGAAACACAGAAAAGGTGTATGAACTCGAACCCAAAACAAGAAAGTAAATGGCAATGGGATCGTACTTATCAATAATTACCTTAAATGTAAATGGGTTGCATGCCCAACCAAAAGACAAAGACTGGCTGAATGGATACAAAAACAAGACCCCTATATATGCTGTCTACAAGAGACCCACCTCAAAACAAGGGACACATAC
>NW_011387831.1:0-637 GCF_000754665.1 Bison bison bison
GAGAAGGCGCAAAGCCTTCTGCAGCTGTGCTCAGAAAATAATTCATAAAGTTAGTCACTGACATTTGTTCAAGGACTTTCACAAAAGAGCGTTCCAGGATGAGCACATAGGCCACAGCTTGAGGCCATGGGAGGGATTGATATCTGAAGCCTATTTGTGAGGGAAATGTTTATGTCAAAGGAATTTACTGAATTTAGGGCTTAGAAATAATAAAATAGTTAGAAGTTGAAGATTTAAGGAATGTTGTAATGTTAGCATATTTTACTATAGCTTATAGAGGTTAGGAATTTTAGAGATACTATAGCTAGAAGGCTTTTTAAGAGATAGTGAGCTCAGGATGTTAAGGACAAACAGGATTTAGAAAGATAAGAAATCAACTGAGGAATGAAGCATGAGTTACAATGTAACCACAAGTTAACTATAGGACACATAAGAAGAAGTAGATAATAGATGGTAAAGCTGATTCGGAGAGAATCGCTGGAGCAGGAACTCTGTTTGAAGGACAATAACGATTTATGGAGATAATAAATCTGGGTCAGGGGGAACTAAAAATGTCAAACCTCTGACCTAATGTTTTTGTAAAAGTATAAAAGAGAATCTTAAACTTGAAATAAATAGGAAGTCCAAGAAAACTGAG
>NW_011387832.1:0-555 GCF_000754665.1 Bison bison bison
ATGACAACTTGGGTCCTCTCAGAGTTCAAAGAATCGTGGGAGTTTTGTGACAAAGATGTGCTGAAGAAAGGAACTTTCCACTCAGAAATGTCTCATCCCCGTCCTATCTGTCCCAAGTTGGTATTTCCTTTAACATTTCTTTCCACAAATTCAGTGGGTGCCTCTACTGCTAATAATGGCTTCCCTCTATATCAATTCTTTCCAAACTCTGACTTCATTGATGAGAGCCCCCTTTTCCATATCTGGTTCACCTGATTTGGGAGGGAGTGAGCTCTTAGAATCCAGTCCCAGTGTATAATATGAGAGAGGACCTTCTCCCTACTCCAAGTCAACGAACACACTGTCCTAGTAGTAAACTCGAGTTGTGTACCATCTCAGGTTGCACCTAGCTAGCTTCTACCCACAATTTATGGGGGATTATAGCTCAAAATGGAGAAGGCAGTGGCGCCCCACTCTAGTAGTCTTGCCTGGAAAATCCCATGGTCAGAGGAGCCTGGTAGGCTGCAGTCCATGGGGTCGCTAAGAGTCAGACATGACTGAGCAACTTCATTTTCA
>NW_011387833.1:0-675 GCF_000754665.1 Bison bison bison
CTCACACTTAACTTCAGCAAACTCATCTCTATCAACACATGTTGTATTGCTAGGCATGCAAATTAGAAACGCAGTTTTGGAAACTTTCAAGCCGTACTGCTGCCCTATGGTTGTTTGTTTTCTGATGAAGGTAGCATTGCTATTATACATTAGCAGTGCCTGACAGAGCCTTCCCTTCTTGAGTTTAGTCTAGGAGGTTTATCACGGCCACACACTGTTCTTTAGTGATGTATCTCCATTTGTTCTTGGCATATTTTCCACCTTGCCTGAAGCAGTTAACACAGCTTGAGAAAATGTCTAAGAGAGTAGCTTATGTCTGAGAGACCCTGGTTCTGCATACAGCAGAGGTGGAAGCTGCCAAGATTCAAATTCTCTGATAATTCAAAACAAATGTCCTGCTTATTTTTGTAAGTGCAACAATGTGAGAACACATTATTCAACAACCAAACAATAACTGACCTTTAAACCATGTTTAGCATAGGAAATTGCTCTTATCTGTATTTATGTGCTGTGTGTTCTAAGTCACTTCAGTCAAGTCTGACTCTTCGTGATCCTATGGACTGTAGCCCGTCAGGCTCCTTTGTCCATTGGATTCTCCAGGCAAGAATACTGGAGTGGGTTGCCATGCCCTCCTCCAGGGGATCTTCCCAACCCAGGGATCAAGCCGAGGTCTCC
>NW_011387834.1:0-629 GCF_000754665.1 Bison bison bison
CTGAGTGAACTCCGGGAGTTGGTGATGGCCAGGGAGGCCTGGTGTGCTGCGATTCATGGGGTCGCAAAGAGTCGGACATGACTGAGCAACTGAACTGAACTGATAGAAGGTATTGATGGAAGATTTTGCCTCAGGGAATAAAAAATAGCCCCACCTTGTCAGAAATTTGTAGACCAAGCTGTGCAAAATGTTAGAGGAAAGTATAAGGATCTATATTTGATGCATTATATGGATGATATTTTGACTGCTCATAAAGACAGAGCCTCATTGCAACAAATCATATCTAAATTGATTGAGGCCTTAGAAAACTGGGGTTTGAAGATAGCTCCAGATAAGATACAAGTAAATCCTCCTTTATTTTTATTTAGGGAGGGTATTAAATACCCATACTGTGATTCATGCCCCTTTGCAGCTGTGGAGAAATCATTTAATAACTTTAAATTATTTCCAAAAATTATTAAGAGATATTGATTGGATACCACATTCAAGACTGAAAACTGCAGATTTAAAGCTTTTGTTTAATTGCTTAAGGGGAAGTCCTAATCCCAGTTCTAAGGGAAAATTGACTAGTGAGACAGAGTCTACTCTTGTTAAAGTGGAAGAGGCTTTAAATGATCAGTTAATTAAGA
>NW_011387835.1:0-931 GCF_000754665.1 Bison bison bison
TAGAACACACACACACACACACACACACACACTTGTGTACACATACAAACATGAGCTTCAAATAAGAGAAGAGTAAGTAAGTCATTGCCTTTTTTAAAAATACCAAATGACCAAACTACAGAATACAATCTTAGAAGTTCCCTATTTTATTTCCAAATCTGTAGAGTTTCCTGCTCATCCTGCCTCACTACTTCCTACATGGATGCAGTACCCTGCCAGCCCTGCAAGAGTTGCTGAACGTGGGCATCTTACACCAGGTGATGCTGGCCTGCCAGGCACCGAGGCTCTCTGGCCCCCTGCTCACACCACTTACTGCAAGCCAAACCAAGTGTAGCAAAGCTCTTGTTTTCCCAGTTTCCTAGAAATAGATATCTTGGCTGATGAAAGAAATTAAACACAAATTAATCAGGGAACTCACTGTGCTTTCATAGTTTTATTCTAAAGTACCTTCTCATCTGTTTCATAAGGGTCTATTTGATTACCACAATAACCCAGTGAGGTACATAGGAAATTACTATTAACCATATTTTAGATTAAAAAAACCCCAATCCTAAATGCTTAAATGACCTTTCCCAAGAGGTATAAAGAGATGAGAGAGCCAAATCACTAGATTTTTCATCTTGCTTTCTAAAATAGTTTTTCCACTTCAATTTTTATTTTTTTTTCTAATTTTATTTTATTTTTAAACTTTAGATAATTGTATTAGTTTTGCCAAATATCAAAATGAATCCGCCACAGGTATACATGTGTTCCCCATCCCGAACCCTCCTCCCTCCTCCCTCCCCATACCATCCCTCTGGGCCGTCCCAGTGCACCAGCCCCAAGCATCCAGTTCAATTTTTAAAAACTCAATATCTCCAGTGATTAAAAACTTAACAAAAGGAATTCACAAATTTTGTTGGATTAACAGAGATAGGTCTCTCTGATGCAC
>NW_011387836.1:0-958 GCF_000754665.1 Bison bison bison
TGGGTTAATAATAAATCAAATAGCAATAAATAATTAAATGGTTTAATAATACATAAGTGAAATATTAACTAATTAAATGGATCAGTATATATAAAATATTACTATATTACAGATAAATTGGGTTTATCTCAAGGATATAAGGCTGGTTTAATTTTTAAATGTATAAATATCTTTTATTTCATTAAGAGATTAAAGGTAAAAACCACATGATCATCCCATTAGATGCATCTATACTCTCTGATAAAAGTCAACATGAATATATGATTTTATAAAAAACCTCTTAGTTAACTAGGATTAAAATAGAATTCTCTAACATTATAAAGTTAATCTACCAAAAAATAACGACAACAAAAAAATACAAAAAACAATCATCCTAAATGGGGACACACTGAAATAGTCCCTTTAAAAGCGAGCCATGAGACTAGAATGCTCCATCATTGATCAAAGAATCTTTCTTTTAGAAGTATCCATCCTTTTCATAGACCCTCAGGCTAATTTCCCCCTCAAATGTAACTCTAAAAAACCTGTGTTCTTAGACCCAAGGTTCAGTGTTTTGAAAGGTGGAACACTCCTCTCTGCCCCAAATCATCAGCACATTCCTTTTTTAAAAATGATGCTCTACAGCATGGTACATTTTATCAGAGAAAAAAAGGGAAAAGTATAATTTGACATAGTTGTAAATCCTGAAGTATTATCTAGGCTAAATACCATCTTCCTATGGAATCAAGGAATTAAACTCATTTTTCTTTCTGAACGCAGATCTTAAAGAGCTGTTTTAGCCCATAATTTCTTTCATCTTATGATCCAACTGGTATTATACTGAATAACATTTGTAATTTAACCACATTATGTGTGTGAACTTTGCACTCCAAAGAGACATTCTGTGGCACTGACATGATAATTTTTTTTAAAAAACTTTTTTTACTTTTGAGAAAGACACTGGGAAATTCTGAGATGC
>NW_011387837.1:0-957 GCF_000754665.1 Bison bison bison
AGACAGCTAGTGGCAAGCTGCTGTAGCACAGGGAGCTCAGCTTGGGGCTCTGGGATGGCTTAGAGGAGTGGGATGTGGTGTGGGAGGGAGGCTGAAGGGAGGGGATATATGGATGCATATAGCCGATTCACTTTGTTCTATAGCAGAAACAAACACAACATTGTAAAGCAATACATTCCACCCTCCCAAGAGAAAAGGAAACCATGGCTTCCAGCAGCACAAGTAGTTCAAATGGGCTGATTTGAGACTGGCCAATCAGCTGATTCCTCGAACCCCTTAAATTTCTCCTTCAACCTTGGGGTGAAGAACCAGATTTAAGAGCCTTGCCTCCTGTCTCCTTGTCAGCTGACCTCACAAGAAAACTTCCTTTTCTCAAAAGCCAATGCTATAGTACGGGGTTCTATGCACATCAGGCAGTGAGCCTTTCTTGGTAATAGACGCATGGTTAACCAGACACATCAAGTGACATAGACACACACACATTAACCTATTTGTTTCATCACAGACTGCTTTGTTTTATACCATGGGTTGTCAAACTATGGCCTGCAAGCCAAATCCCGCCCACCATCTATTGTGTTACTTTTTTAATTTGTTAAAGATGATGTTTTTTAAGAGTCCATTCAACTGCAAGGAGATCAGACCAGTCTGATTCTAAAGGAAATCAACCCTGGATATTCATTTTAAGGACTATTTCTGAAACTCCAATATTCTGGCCACTTGATGCAGAGAACTGACTCACTGAAAAATACCCTGATGCTGGGAAAGATGGAAAGCAAAAGGAGAAGGGGACAACAGAGGAAGAGATGGTTGGATGGCATCACTGACTCAATGGTCATGAATTTAAGCAAGCTCTGGGAGACAGTGGGAGGAAAGAGGAGCCTGACATACTACAATCCATGGGGTCGCAAAGAGTTGGACATGACTTACTGACTAAACAACACTTTTAAGAGCAGTTTT
>NW_011387838.1:0-633 GCF_000754665.1 Bison bison bison
TTACTGACCCTGTGGAGCTCATGAGCCCTGGAGAGGGAGTGTGTATATCTGAAGGATGAGGTAGCCTCAGAGGAGTACAAATCAGCAGAACCTGGGCAAGAGATACAGACTCTGGGTTCTCATCTAGTGAAACCATCACATTGGGTGATGAATAAAAAGCAAGAGCATGCATCAAATTGACCAGCAGAAAGGCCCAGGACTGTAGTGAGAAAGCCCCTCATTTATTTCTGTACTTTTTTAAGAATACAGTTTAGCTGAATTACCATAGGTTATAGGACAACTTGTCATATCCTGAATTCTGCATGTTTTCAGTTGGAAGTTTTTATTGAATGAACATTTAATGGCTTAGTGTGAGTATAAACTGGGTTGTAATGGGGAATGCCCCCAAGAGGACTGGGACTAATTAGAAAACGAAAAAGTCAATAAAACCATAACTGAAAGGCCTCTAGTGTTACAGCCTTCATATAAACCCATTAAGTTAATATCTGTCACCCAGCTTTTATAAATTCCTTTGACCTAAACCAAAATGAATCTGGTTTCATCCTGCAGTTTTTAAAATATGTCCTGGAACTCGACAGTAGATTGAAGTGAATAGTGAGAGAAAGGGATATCTACCAATACAACAAAAACACA
>NW_011387839.1:0-663 GCF_000754665.1 Bison bison bison
GTTTTTTTTTAAACTTTACATAATTGTATTAGTTTTGCCAAATATCAAAATGAATCCGCCACAGGTATACATGTGTTCCCCATCCCGAACCCTCCTCCCTCCTCCCTCCCCATACCATCCCTGAACTGATTTTTAAAAATATATACACAAGTAAGCTCAAGAAGAAATTCCTTTAAAAGTCCACACAGGAAAGGGTATGAGGGTCAAGTTGCTAAAATATAGCCTGTAAAGGCTTAGTTTTAGTTTTAAGTTTATGCTATCCTGACAGAAAAATGTTAGATAGGATATGAAAGGAATTTCTGGTTTGTACATGACTGGGACATCCTGAGATAAAAATGAAAGTTTCATTTACTAGTATTTGCTCAACAAACTCAAAAACACTTCATGAGGCAAGTATATTATAAAAGAAACCAAATACATAGTGAATTACACATGCAATTCTGTAAGAGGCAACTATTTTCCCATGTACTTTAAACAATTCTCTCCCTAAAGTTTCCGAATATCAAAACAATCTCCTGAAACTGAATGTTTGCTATTTTTACAAAGCACTTAGTAAATTAAGGTATAACTTCACACTAAATTCTAGGAAATAATTCTTCCCTTATAATGTCTCAAAATTATATAAAGTTAAAGGTACATAGCTCAATTGGTATTTACAGAAGG
>NW_011387840.1:0-659 GCF_000754665.1 Bison bison bison
GCGCTCCCTTGCCTTCGCATCAGCCTGTCGCGTTAGCAGTGTCCTCTCTGTGGCAGGCTGCTGGCCCACCCCAGCCCTGACCACCCCCCAGCACACTGTCCACATGGCCTGGGCTTCTCCTGCAAGGGGACATCCACCCGCTCCATGCATGTCAACATGTCGTTGCCAAACACACCACGTGCCAAGGAAACGCTCAGGTGCAGACACCTCCACTGGGATGTAGAACTCATGTCTTTCCAATAGAACGTCAAAACATAAACTTTTTTTTAAGGTTTTGATTATCAGACAGATTTGCTGTAGAGTCTAAATGCTGCCTTACTGGAATCTTCTGTCCCACCAAAAAATTTTTTTTCAGTATTAACTTTAGTTTTTTATTTATGCATGGCAGTCATAGAATTTTTTTTAAAGCAAAGTTGTCCTCTGTGTGCAGGAAGAGGATTCATGATGATCTCAAAGTCATTCAGCCCCCAGAATACATTTTGAAGTTGGCAGTTCCACAGGAGGGGTGTGTTTTTGAAAGTCTTTTACTCGAAGTTAAAACCGTCTTTTAGTAAAATATTCTAGAAACCTAGAATATCATAAACAAGCAAAGGCCATGTTTTATGAGCATAAAGGAACAATTCCTCGGTGATTCCTTACTGTTTGAACAATTAGGAAGA
>NW_011387841.1:0-896 GCF_000754665.1 Bison bison bison
ATGTTAAGTGGTATATAAATTAAGATAAAACCAGTTGCTATAACAAATAAATTCTCAGAAATCTTAATGGTTGACCATAATACAGTTCAAATTTTTGCTCAGCTAATAATCCAATGAACACTTCACTCTGTAGACTTCCACACTGTGATTGAGGGGCCTAATTTCTTTGCATCTCACGGCTCCACCATCTTTTAGGGCATCTGAATCCTTTATTTCTAGCTAATGGGTAGAAAAGAATGAGGATGTTTTGAGAAGTCTTTTGGGCCAGATGTGAAAGGACATCATTTCCACCACATTTCAATGGCTTCTGTCATATGGTAACACCAAATAAAAAGTAACTGGAAAATGCAATCTATATGCAAAAGAATAAAGAGAAAAAAGTGTAGCAAGCAGTTAATTTCTTTCCAAAATGCTAAACACTGATCACCAGGGGTGTTTGATGTATAGGAGAGGGATGCCAATATTAGTACTTAAAGTATTAAACTTAGGAAAAATTGTGCTAGTTGTTGGGATCTCAAGAGAAAGAAAGACCTTGTGGAGGCAGAAAAAAAAATAGCAAAATCGGCTAAAAATTACACAGAACTTGAACCATAAGAGTGAAGATAACCACAAATCTACAAGAAAGTCAATCAACTAAAATTAAAGTTTAATTTGAAGCTTTAGCTTATAATATTGACAACCTAATAAAAAGAAATCCATGCACATGAGTAAAAATACATAGCTGCAAGGCCTGATGTTACTAAGTTAGTTTCACCTGGGAGAAATTCTAAATAAAAAAGACATGAATTTACAAGGAGTTTATTACAAAAAAATTTTTTTGAAAAAAAGATTGTGTTGTGATGAGGATATTTAACACTATGGTTTAAAAGTTATGGTAGCTCAGATGGTAAAGAATT
>NW_011387842.1:0-771 GCF_000754665.1 Bison bison bison
AGTTCATCAGGTGCTCTATCATATCTAGTCCCTTAAATCTATTTCTCACTTCCACTGTATAATCATAAGAGATTTGGTTTAGGTCATACCTGAATGGTCTATCGGTTTTCCCCACTTTCTTCAATTTAAGTCTGGTTTAATTTAATTTAATCCTGAACAGCTGTCACATAAATAATTTCCTTCACTGAGACATCCAAATTCCACACAGGCAGTTCCTAACTGGGAAATGGGAAGCACCAAGAACAAAAAGACAGTGTGCATTTATCCTGATTTATTTGGCCATGAAACATTCTTGTAAAATAAATGTCCCATGAACACACCTAGAGAGACACTGTTCTAGATACACTCAATTCAAACTGAGTCACAAACAGATCTGGGCTCAACTCTGAAAATTTAACAGGAGCTGCAGCATTGCATCAAGCTGACAAAAGACATCATTAACTTACCTTTCCTGCTCCCACAGGTCCGACCACAGCTAACATTTCACCAGGCCTGACAGTAAAGGAAAGTCCTTGTAGGGTTGGGGTCTCTGATGCCTACAAATTAAAGTTTTTAATTTAATTTACCCATTTTAGTAAAGTAACACAAATTTTTTTAGAAAGTGGAAAATATAACAATAATCAACATAATTGATATGCAAAATATAACACACATTTTTCTCTTTCCTATTTTTTTATTTTATTTTTAAACTTTACAATATTTTATTGGTTCTGCCATATATCAAAATGAATCTGCCACAGGCATACATGTGTTCCCCATCCTGAACCCTCC
>NW_011387843.1:0-808 GCF_000754665.1 Bison bison bison
TTCTGGGGGTAAGGGTGAGCTATCAGATGGCTAGATGCAGAAGTTGATGGACACCGACTATTATGAAGCTAAGTGTTTCTGGAGAACACACTCCTCTTCTTTGTTCTCTCTGTACATGAGTTAGAATGATGAATTAGCACTGGCTTATTTGGGAAATATCTGAGAGTAAGAATTTTACAGCCCTCAGCACTCAAGGTGGATACACAACCCTTAGTTCCTTAGAGAAACTGACTTGCTGTATTGATGCACTTGGAACTAGAGGATAGAATGCAGATGAAGACAGCATCTGTGAGTTGAGCCAGCAGTGTCCAGCTCCTGATGATGAGCCACATATGCTTTGCCCTTGCCAGGTGTTGCAGAGCTACACTGTTGGTTGCACTGAGATTTTGACGTCTTTTTCCCCCTTTGAATTGCTTGTACTACTAGACTTTTTCTCTCAATGGATCCTCTTCATGGAGAAATATCCCGAGCTATGAGGAATCGTGGACTTGAAATCTACATTTCAGGAGACGGGGACAGGAGCATCCCAGATGACCTAGATCTGAAAGTGCTACTGCACAGCCTTGGGTTGGTGGGGGACAGCGTGTGTGACACCCTTTTGGCTTTGCACTCAGAGACCCGAAGTGCTGTTGTAGGTAAGGTGCTTGACTTCCAGTCCTCTGCAGGGTTTATTCCTCTGGAAGTTCATGTCGTTCCACTTGACTGCTAGTCTAGGAGTTCTTGCATATAGTGTACATCGAGATGGAAATGACCTAGAAAGCCTATTAATAATACAGATGTACTGGCTACTCTTCTTCTGCCCCTGCCC
>NW_011387844.1:0-745 GCF_000754665.1 Bison bison bison
GGTTGCCATTCCCTTCTCCAGGGGATCTTCCCGACTTAGAGACTGAACCAGGGTCTCCTGTACTGCAGGTGGATTCTTTACTACTGAGCCACCAGGGAAGCCACTGTTAGGGACACAGAAATTAATCATAAACTTAGATACAAGTACACTCTGAGATTAGAGTGATGGGGCTAAAGATGTTTAATGCGAATATACACCAGTTACTTTTTAAAGACCTTTAAAAGAATGAGAAAGACATAAGGCAAGAGAATAAAAGAAATAAGTGGGTAATAGAATAGTGGGTAAAAATAGAGTAAGTGGGTAACAATGAATGCAGTGAGTTTTGTAATCATAGACCTCTTTTCCAAAACTTTCGAAACTCTCAAAATGCATATTCTTATGAACATAACTAAGCTATATGCTTCCTCACTCGTGAAAGGCAGCTCATGGTATAGCCTAGCTTCCTATAAAGGCTATGAACAAGGAAAGGGGCTGACATTGGACCCATACAAATCTTTTTTGTGACTCACAAAATAGTCCTGTGGGAATACATGTCCTGTATGTGACAGGTAGGGGCGTGGGACTGCAAAGATAACTCCTCACACAGACATAGTAACAATTATTACTATTTCTCTCATCTAACATTTCTGAAGGGAATGAATGGTCTGGGAGAAGAACCAAAACAAAGAGGGAGAGCTCAGAGGGTACTCAGAGATTGAGGAGCATATGAAAAAGTTACCTGTAATAGAGCAGAGGTGATACAGTT
>NW_011387845.1:0-753 GCF_000754665.1 Bison bison bison
GGTGAAAATAAAAGCAAGCCATCCTTCTCTTGGCCTCTGTCTCCCCATCTCTGAAGTCAATTATTGTTGCTTAGCAGCTAAGTCATGTTCGACTCTATAACCCGCCAGGCTGGACTATGCCCCGCCAGGCTCCTCTGTCCATGGGATTCTCCAGACAAGAATACTGGAGTGGGTTGTCATTTCCTTCTCTAGGGGATCTTCCCGACCCAGGGATCGAACCCGAGTTTCCTGTGTCTCCTGCACTGGCAGGCAGGCTCTTTACCATGCACCACCTGGGAAGCCCACATAAAGTCAACGAGTTAAACCAAATGGTCTCTTAGGTCCCTTCTCTAGTTCTAGGGTTCGGATAAAGTATGTAGGTAAAGCCCTACATATAGCCCACAAATGTGACTCAGGATCTGAGCAGGGAGGGGCAAACTGATTTCAAATTGTGTTTTAAACAGTTGTCTTTTGTTAAAGGGGGTCCAAAAGGTGGGATAAAGAAAAAAGAAACATTTCTACCATGCCCATGATCGGGCTAACATCCTAACAACGAAGGTCACTCTCCTTTTTTCTGTCTCTTGCTTTACTTTTTGTTCTCTCTACACGTGGTTGCAAAGCCTGCCTAGTCAGTTGCCTCTTCCCTGTGTGTCAGTTTCACATCCCAGGTGAAGGTGCGGGGAGCAATCTGGCCCTGTAATAGCCGAGGTTACAGCCACGCAGAGCTTCAAGTTAATGCCAGTCTCACCTCCACAGAAGCACTCCACTTGATGT
>NW_011387846.1:0-688 GCF_000754665.1 Bison bison bison
ACCGCTCCAGGAAGCACTCTGCGGCCTGAAGCCTACCTGCTCAACCGCCCGCCCCACACTGTCCATCGCTCAGCACCTGTGGCTGAGCGGGGAGCGGGCTGGGGGCCAGAGAGCAGGACCTGGCTGTGCCCGGGGCGGGCTATTCCCACACAGGCTCCTGCTCTCGCTCCCGCTCCAGGGGCGGAGTCCGGGGGACACAGCCAGGCCCAGGGGAGCAACCAGGCTCGGGAAGGCCGTGGAGGATGCGCAGCCACGCGGCCTGCCCGCTCGGGGCCTCTGGCTTGCACTGCGCCCTGGGCCCTCCTGCCGGTGAGCCCACGAGGGGCAGGTGTTGAGGGGCCCAGGGACGACCGCTCTGTTTCCAGAAAGGAGCCGCTCACTCGGGCAGCGGAGCCCGCGGTCCTCTGGTCAGACGACCAGCACACCAGACGCCCTCCAGGCTCTGGACTGCCGCTGCGCCTGTGACCGCCGCTCAGGCCAGGGGCCTGGTGGCCAGAGGGCACATGTCCAGGGCGCGTACTCCCAGTCCTGCGCCCGGGGCGGGCAGCCCTGCGCTCTTACCACACGCTTCCCCGAGGCCCCCAGGCCCCTCGTGCTTCCAGACAGACCCCCTCAGCCCTACTGTCCTCTGTAGCCCCTGCCACAGCCCTTCGCCCTGGACCCCAGGGTGCCCGAGAGAGGCCGAGCC
>NW_011387847.1:0-631 GCF_000754665.1 Bison bison bison
ATTGAGTTAGCCAAGGCTGTGGTCCTAGTGTGATTAGATTGACTAGTTTTCTGTGAGCATGGGTTCAGTGTGTCTGCCCTCTGATGCCCTCTTGCAACACCTACCGTCTTACTTGGGTTTCTCTTACCATGGGCGTGGAGTATCTCTTCACGGCTGATCCAGCAAAGCGCAGCCATTGCTCCTTACTTTGGACGAGGGGTATCTCTCACCGCCGCCCTTCCTGACCTTCAATGTGGGATAGCTCCTCTAGGCCCTCCCCCCTCTATTGCAGGTCATAGAATGGACAGAGAAAAGACCGATCTTATCAACCAATGACTCCACCCATATGCCCCCTCCCTAGAACCTGAAAGGGCTCTCACACCCTGGGGAGTAGGGAAAACTAATTAACATCTCTTTAGGCTCTGAAGTCCTTCCCTTGTGCGTGGGCCCAGCAGAATTGTGCATAAACATTAGCCGACAAACTTGGGCTTTCGCCCTGCCTCCCAAAAAGAATTTTCGGACACTGCTTGGGTTATTTACTGCCCTTTCTTTGTCTATGAACCACGTTTATACTACTGAGACTTTAGGGAAAGTGTTAGGGAAAGAGTTAGGTAAAGAACAAAGAACGTTATGCAAAGGGTTTACTTATAAG
>NW_011387848.1:0-670 GCF_000754665.1 Bison bison bison
GGTATCTTGAGGAATAGCTGTACAATTTTGTGTTCTCACAAGCAGTGAATGAGAAAGCCTGCTCATCCACAAGCTCACCAGAATGGGGCGTCACCCGCATTCAATATCTTAGCCATTCTAACAGGTGTGTGATGATACTTCCTCGTTTTAATCTGTAATTCCCTGACGACATACAATGCGGGGAATTTTTGCACCTGCTTCCTTGCCATCTGCAGGTCTTCTCTGGTGAAGTGTGTGTTCAAACCTTTCGCCCATTTTTAAGTTAGGTTATTCATTTTCTTACTGTTGATTTCTGAGTTCTCTGTATTTTTAGAGAACTGTCCTTCTTTTGCGTATGTCTTTTGCCAGTGTTTGGTCCCTTGTCTTCTCGTTCTATTGAGCCATGAGCTTTTGCAGTCAGGCACACCTGGGCCGGAATCTATGACCTTCGGCCTGTCCCACGCTCTCTCTGAGCCTCAGTCTTCGCTTCTGTGGAATGGGAACAGCAGCCCTCACTCACAGGTCACAGCAGGATGAAAAGCAATCTTAGCAACGCAGAGCCCCAAGCACACAGCTGAACCCCTGCAGTGCCTCCAGGTAGATGCTGGTGGAGCCCAGGCATGTCAGTTCTAGGGGGGGGGCGCCCTTTTCCCCCAGTTCCACCATGAACGCCCCCGGCTGTCAACACACG
>NW_011387849.1:0-816 GCF_000754665.1 Bison bison bison
GGATTGGAGGCAGGAGGAGAAGGGGATGACAGAGGATGAGATGGCTGGATGGCATCACTGACTTGATGGCCATGAGTCTGAGTGAACTCTGGGAGTTGGTGATGGACAGGGAGGCCTGGCGTGCTTCTATTCATGGGGTCGCAAAGAGTTGGACACGACTGAGGGACTGATCTGATCTGATCTGAACCTTCATGTCTGTTATTTTCTCTTATTTTGTTTCATAAACATCATCCTTTTTAAGTTCTCTCAATTTCTGTTTTCCTACCCTCTGTCCTCATTCTTTTCCATCCCTTAATTTTTTCAGAACACATGTTCCTTTCCTATAAACACTGCCTTCTTCTATTCTGTAGAGTCTCACCACAGTTTCAATGTGAATTTTGTGGAACAAAAGGGAAGAGACAAATGGATACATGGTTACACTCTGTATATATTTTCTGAAAACTACCCATTGTTAGTGCATGCGCCATATAGTCTTGAACATGTGCCAAGTTACTATGCATTACTATGCAGTTGCTATTGGCCAAACCTTAGGAGATGAATTAAGACTCCATTCTTTCCAGAGAAGCTTCTTGGTCTATAGTCCTTATCAGTTCAGTTCAGTTCAGTCACTCAGTCATATCAGACTCTTTGTGATTCCATGGACTGCAGCACGCCAGGCCTCCCTGTCCATCACCAGCTCTCGGAGTTCACTCAAACTCATGCCCATTGAGTCAGTGATGCCATCCAACCATCTCATCCTCTGTTGTCCTCTTCTCCTCCTGCTCCCAATCCCTCCCAGCATCAGGGTCTTTCCCAGTGAGTCAGTTCTTCGCATCA
>NW_011387850.1:0-796 GCF_000754665.1 Bison bison bison
TTTTTTTTTTTTTTTTTTTTTGAAAGTCTCCCTAGAATAAATGACACCTGAGCTGAATCTTGCTATATGACTTGAAGAAGGTGGAAAGAGACTTTAGGGTAAAGAAAACGGAATGAAATGGTTAGAGGGGAATTATAAATAGTTCAGTATCCCAAAACTAACATCTGTGGAATGCTACTATATGCTAGACACTTCTCAGCCCTTTTCCTATAATATTTCATATAATTGATATAATCAGAGAATATCAAATAACCTAGCATCCTAGAAGGAAGGTGTATGAGAAGAAAAATAAAACATAACAAAAACAAGCAAACACCACTTCTTTATCCATTTGTTTCCATGGACACTTAGGTTTCTTCCAAATCTTGGCTGTTGTAAATAGTGCTGCAATGAACATTGGGGTACATGTGTCTTCTTCAATTATGGTTTCCTCAGGGTATAGCCCAGCAGCAGGATTGCTGGGTCGTATGGTGGTTTTATTCCTAGTTTGTTTTGTTTTGTTTTTCGGGAATCTTCATACTGTTCTCCATAGTGGCTATATCAATTTACATTCCCACCAACAGTGTGGGAGGGTTCCTCTTTCCCCACACCCTCTCAGGCACATATTATTTGTAGACCTTTTAGTGATGGCCATTCTGACTGGTGTGAAGTGATACCTCATTCTACTTTTGATTTGCATTTCTCTACTAATTAGTGGGTTAGTTTTTAAACAACCATTATTAAACTTAACACAGACTTTCAATTGGTGGTGATGGTGGTGGTGGTTTAGTCAATAAGTTGTGTTCGACTCTTGCAA
>NW_011387851.1:0-991 GCF_000754665.1 Bison bison bison
CAGCCATTCCCTTCTCCAGGGGATTGTTCCAACCCAGGGATTGAACCCAAGTCTCCTTCATTGCAGGCAGATTCTTTACCCTCTGAGCCACCAGAAGAGACCTATACACAGGAACCAGAGTATAGCTATATTCCAAAATTTCAAGTTAAGTTTACAAAATTAACTTCTTTAATCAATATATTTATACCGTCACCTTTTATTAAAACATGATTTCATGATTCAAAGATCCCTCCACCACCTTTGCCCACTTTTCCCAGATAATATTTCATGACTTGGCAAATTAGCTAGAAGTCTGGTTAATAATTTAAAGGTCTCTGATAAAGACTACAGCTCAGCTATCTCCTCGCTCAAATATTTTAGTAATGATAACCCATAGTCGAAGCCAAACACATAAATCATTGAAAGATTTTGTTTGCAAGATGACAGCTTATTTTCCTTGGACTCTTCTCACAGCTCACATCAATTCCAGATTTGCATTCATAAGATGAATCTCAGGAAAACTTCATGTTCAAGTACAAAAACTCAATATTTAGTAAGACATGAAAAGGGACTTATGCATGAAATATTCATTAGCATCAGACAATTATTTGCTCATAAATTAAAGCTAGTTAAATTTTATAAGTTGGGGCATAAAATAGCAAGCACTAGATATGACTTCTCTTAGCTGTAGAGTGGTTTTCTTTGATGGAATACCCCTGAATAGCTGTCAGAAATCTGCAAGCACTGTGGATCATGCCCTCATTCACAATGGGAGGGGAGGCCGCCACCCTAAAGTGAGTTCAGGTAAGAAGAGTCTGCTCTGGTACTTGACATTCGATGGAAGAAAACTCCAGGAAATGTGGGTACGGGGAAGTAGCACTGAGACCTGTGGATGAATTACAGTTGATCGAGGTTTGCTCATTCATTCATTTCACCAAGGTTTACTGAGCTCTCTGTCCCCTAGGAATGAAGAAATGGTGCAGACAGAATCCTAGCCCATAAGGCATCAATC
>NW_011387852.1:0-549 GCF_000754665.1 Bison bison bison
GCTTCCTATTAACTCCACTAATGAGGCTGCCCTTTCTGCTGGTGTCCTACATCTGTCGCCTTCAGCAGCCAGCTGTGCAGGTTCAAGCACCAGTATATGACAGTGGGAGTGCCTCTCTTCATCCCTCAGCTTCTTCTTTTCCTCCCAGGACCCCATAAAACCAGAGAAGCCAGGGACAGGGAGAAGGGCCCATGCATGAGTCCTGTCTTGTCTGTGACCTCAGGCGTCAGTCCTGAGCACCCTGCATGGGCAGGTGGTGGAGTGGAAGCAGTGTCCCTGTGTCTCCCCTTTGCTCAGCATCTGAGCTCATGCTGACTAGCAAACCTTGTATCTTATTAGGCAAAATAAGGCCATATTGTGGCTGGCAGGAGGGAAGCTCATTTCACACTCTGGGAAATGGAATTCGACAAAGAGGCAGGAAGAGGTTTCATGTCCGTGCTTCTCTGCCTGCTAGTCTGAAAGTTGGCAGTGGGCGACCAGCCAGAGGACATGAGTACAAACTTCCCTTTCCAGTAACCAGAGGCGAGATAGCACTGAGGTTCATATGGA
>NW_011387853.1:0-724 GCF_000754665.1 Bison bison bison
AAAGGACTGCCAAGCCTGACTCTTTCATCCTTCCAGATTCATCCTTTTTCAAAAGCCCCAGCTTCATAGTTTTCTGATTGCAGACTCTAACCAAGGTGGGCAGAGCAAAGCTCGTTTCCTAAGGGAGTGAAACTGGCAACCAGGGCTGTGAATCACCGAAGTGTTAGCAGAGAAACACTTCAGGATCCAGTAATAGGCTGAGTCCTGGGCTTGCACAGATAGGCTCTCAACGTGGCCGTGGCAGGGCCCTTCTCAATTTTGACAACCAGTGACCTTACCCAAAAGTGGATACATACAGAGGATAGCACAGTCACAAGTGGGCATGGATGTTTATTCTCAGTGCACAATAGTTTGGTTTCTGCTCATCAGCAACAGCATCATTGGTTCTAAAAAAAAAGAATCTCTTTTTTTCCTTCTTTTAAAACTCCCCTTCCATTCTTCCTGTCTCAATGGAACAACGTATTTGAATTTCAGAATTGCCATTTATAGCATTTTTTTCCTAAGAATCATATAAATACATGCAAAACATTGTACAGAGAGCTTAAATAATATTAAAATGCAAATACAGATTGGGTGTACTGCTTAGCTGAACTGTAGATTATAGCCACACACACTGGGGTACACATTGCTTTGATATCACCACTTGTGTATGTCATGCAGATCACGATAATCAATCTTCCGTTTTGGTTTTTCTTTTATACAAAATACCAGTGCCTGTTATACT
>NW_011387854.1:0-631 GCF_000754665.1 Bison bison bison
TCATATCAGGAAGGGCCAAGTCTCCCTTAAAAGACTTTCAACTGATGAAGTCAAGCACACCCAGGATAATGTACCCCTTTTGATTAACTCAAAATCAGCTATCTTGGGACATTCATTGCATTGGCAAAGTCCCTTCACCCTTGCATATAATACTTTAGGTATTATAGGTTACTACCTATCACATCACAGTCTTGCTCACAATGAAGAAGGCGTTCTGTAGGATGTGTGCATGTGGGGTATTAAGAGTGGTAGGGGATGTCTTGGAAGCCACCGCAGAATTCTGCCACACTGATATGGAAGGGGAACGAGAGCATGTGAAAGAGAGAGCAAAATAATTTTACTCAATTAAAAAACAATAGGGATTTCCTTTTCTCTAGTATCTATTTCTACTGTGTACACTTTTTTATAACATTAAGAAGATTTGAACTGGAAATTCAAATTCTCATTCTCATCTTGTTCATTTCTTTTTTGGCTGGGGGGGTGGGGAACATTCCATTATCACCACTAACATAGTGTGTTTTCACAGGATTAGCAGCAGCAGAGCTGAAGTGTTGAGATGTTTCAGTACACATAGTTTGGTGTCTAAGAAATGTTAAAGAGAGTGAGAAAGCTGAAGCAGTTTTTGCCCTTC
>NW_011387855.1:0-635 GCF_000754665.1 Bison bison bison
TCAGCTTGCTTGCTGGTCTCCCTCTTGAGCTAGAATGGACCTCTCTGCGTGATGCTGCGTGGGATTCCATGGCCACAGAACAGATTAAAAAAAAAAAAAACAAAAAACTCGGTCAATTGAAAAAAATAGACTTTATTTTTAGGGCAGTTTTAGGTTCACAGCAAATTGAGTGGAAAGTACAGAAAATTCCTGCCCCCCTCCCCATTCCCACACACCAGCCTCCCCCACGATGGACATTCCATCTTTTATTTACAATCTTTTATTTTCTTCCTGTCCTGTTCCCTCTTCATGTGTTAAATCTGGACTGCAGACTCAAACACTATTGCTCCCTGGGTGCTGAGGCCCTGATGCACACTTAGGCTGTCCTGTCCTTCTTGGGGCTGGTCCTTCTTTGCAAGGAGGACCCAGCACCTGCAGAGGAGGTCAGAAGGGCATACAGCAAACTGGACCGAGAGACGGCTGGCTTCCTGAGTGCTGGCAGAGCCGTGAGCTGATGTAGGTCCGAGGTCGCCCTTGCCTCATATCCCTGTCAATTCAAGTAACCTTCTCCAGGCCAAGGTTGTGCGTTTTTTTTTTCTTTCCCCCTAGGAATTTCTCAGTCCTGGTTTCCCTTTTGCTTTTCAGTTTCTCATTGT
>NW_011387856.1:0-566 GCF_000754665.1 Bison bison bison
AAGAATACTTAACGTATTCTTACTAAAGAATACTTAACGTATTCTTACTAAAGAATACTTACTAAGAATACTTACTAAAATCAGGAAAGACTTGCCAGTGGCAGGGAGGAAATTAAAGAAGACACCACGTGATTGGACTCAGCATCCCGTCTGCTCAAATGCTGAGAAGTTATCTCCTTCCGGGCCATCCTGCTCACCTTACTCCAACATTTTGCAAATTCTACTGTTTCAGTATAGGAGTTTTATCTTCCACCTAGAGTTTTTGCTTAAAGTCCAGAGTTTTCTTTAAGATACAGAAGCATACACAAAAGGCAGTGTTCCCCCGCCCTCTCAAGATGAGGAAATAAAACAGCATCAACCAAAGGAACCCAAAGGAGCCCACAAGTATTAAAAAGAAAGTCACAAACATTTTTATTCATCCATCCCCTGCTCTAGAGTTTAATTTCTGGGCTCCAGTCTTGGCACTGAGAGTATGAACTCTCCAAGCTTCCATGTCTTCACCCATAAATAAATAAAATGACACCAATATTTATAGAAAAACATTTTCTAAAAGTTTTTTAAACTGC
>NW_011387857.1:0-617 GCF_000754665.1 Bison bison bison
GAGTCCATAAGACTGTTCTATACATCAGTGTCTCTTTTGCTGTCTCATACACAGGGTTATTGTTAGCATAGAAGTTAGAAAGGGGCTATTTCATGGTTACTTCTCTTATGTAAGAGAAGAGAAATTACTGGTTTCTGCAAAAGTTCTTTTTCTTGATCTCTGTGTTTGTTACACTACTATGAACATATGTAACCTTTTAGCAAGCTGTACATTTAAAATCAGTGCACTTTGCTGTATGTTATACCTCAAAAAATTAAAAATAATATTTTGGCATACATTAGCAATAAATGATAAAAAACAAAGAAATTAAAAATACATAATTTAGAAAACTAAAATTATCCAATACCGTATCTAATGAAAAAATAAACAAGACATTTACGTAGAAAACTATAATGGAATATTGAAAAAAATGACTAGAACTTAATAAAGGGATATGTGATGGCCTTGGGGGAGAAGTTTAATACTCTCAGGCTGGGCTGTAAACTGTCCTGAAATTAATCTATAAATAGATCCAAGACAATTGCAATCCCATTCCTAGCAGCTGTTTTTTGGGTGTCTATACACATGTGTGCATGTGTGTTCGGCAGTTTACTAGCTAATTCCAAAAAAATGTTATG
>NW_011387858.1:0-652 GCF_000754665.1 Bison bison bison
AAACATTAAATAAATGTACTGCTATATCTCATAGTTAATTTACCAGTTTGTTTCCCATTTCTCCTGAAAGTAAACATGAGGGGCTTTCTGTGAATCATACATTCTCCTAAAAGTGAACATGAATTTTTAAAATGACCTTTTAAGTATAGCCACTGAAATACTGCTACCATTAACAAGCTCAATAAAATTACATTCCAATATTCAAAATAGCATTCAAAATTACATTCCAATATTCAAAACAGCATTCAATACAATGCTAAGACTTTTCAAATTAAGAGGAAATTGACAGAAGATAAACATGAGATACAGTGTGAACCAAAGAACTGCAAGGGCACAATAAATACACTAGAGTGTCCAAACAGTCTGGAAATACTGGGGAAAACTGTATACTTTCTTTTCCCCAGATTATCAACTAGCCTATTCTTTTACATCTAGATGTTAAAGAAAAACAGACACAGTACACTATCTGAAAATACAACTAACACACTATTAAAAAATAAATTTATCCTATGTTTTAAGCTTTTTGAACATTCTTTAAGTGAAAAAGAATATATATCTAGAAAATATAAAGAACGCCTATAAACCAATAGACAAAAAATAACACACTATTAAAAAATAAATTTATCCTATGTTTTAAGCTTTTTGAACATTC
>NW_011387859.1:0-1000 GCF_000754665.1 Bison bison bison
GGAAATCAGTCCTGAATATTCATTGGAAGGACTGATATTCGAAGCCAAAACTCCCAATACTTTGGCCACCTAATGCGAAGAACTGACTCATTGGAAAAGACCCTGATGGCTGGGAAGATTGAGAAAGGGACAGGAGGAGAAAGGGACGACAAAGGATGAGATGGTTGGATGACATCACCAAGTAAACTCCGGGATTTGATGATGGACAGGGAGGCCTGGTGTGCTGCAGTCCATGGCGTTGCAAAGAGTCAGACACAACTGAGCGACTGAACTGACATCAATGAAAGGCAGCTAACTTTCTCACAATGGAAGATGGTTAAGGAGAAAGTCATGAAAGTTTTATAGCAGCTTTTAGGTTGCTATAATAAAGTTCTCATCTTACCAGATTTTACTCTTCTGAATACTAATTATTTCAAGTTGTGTATTCAAATTTCACCTGCATAAGCAGTTTTACTTGTAGTACCTATTTTTAGTACAATAGTTTTATTTCATTTTAGTATATGGATTACTAGTGACAAACATGATTCAAGATTGTTCAAATCTTTACAGAGAATTTTTGATATTGCCAATATGGTTTCTAAAAGATGAACTAGATGGGATCAGAAGTTTGGTCAAGGAAACAAAAACATTAGTCATTTTCTTGACGCTACAGCCATTTAATGTAACGTGATTTAAATTATAATTGAAATTGGAAGTGCTAGTTACTCGGTCGTATCCAACTCTTTGCAACCCCATAGACTGTAGCCACCAGGCTCCTGTCCGTGGATTTCTTCAGGCAAGGTACTGGAGTGGGTTGCCACTTCCTTCTCCAAGGGATCTTCCCAACCCAGGGATGAAACCTGGGTGTCCTGCTTTGCACGCAGATGCTTTAAGGTCTGAGCTGCCAGGGAAGGGGAGAATTAATTTATACTTACATTCCTTTAAAAAGGATGTCTTGAGTTTTTGAAGACAGTAATAAGAATTAAAAACTTGGATAAAGTTCAGGTATGTGGAAGTTTTC
>NW_011387860.1:0-613 GCF_000754665.1 Bison bison bison
CTGAATCTCAATCACTGTCTAACATTCTACTTAGCAAACATTTTCAGCTGAAAAAAATAATTGCAAGTAGAGTTATAAGTCAGGAGCATTATTACCTCTTTTACCAGAGCAGTGTGTTTACTAAGTTTTTTCCACACATTAACTCCCCTGTAGAAAGCAACAGGAAGAAACTTATTGGTCCTAGTCTGAACTTTTAATGAGGCAAAATTTAGTGTTCTGAAAAATTGTTATTATCCTGTGGATATTTATGTTCTTCTAGAACAACCGATTAAATGTGTGGCATAAAGAAACAGACTTGTTTCAGTTAAATTTTTCTTTTCATTTTTATTTTTTACATGTTGGTAATAATTACACAACTTTTCTATGAGTAATAGGCCTGTTTCAGAGTGTGCTTTGTAAGACTATTTTTATCAACTATTTTGTCAACAGAGTGTTCAAGCCACTGACGTAAAACATCTCCTCTTGGCTAATAACCCACTCTGACCATGTAATTTAAATAACTTTACTGCCCTAAACAAAGAGTAATCCTTGTGACTAGGATTTACCAGCCACTTTCTGACAGTTCCACAGCACCTAGTAATAGTTTTGTGTTTTCCTTCCCAACAACCACTTT
>NW_011387861.1:0-599 GCF_000754665.1 Bison bison bison
TCATTGGGCATGACTGTAATACATAAGAAGAAGAAAAGTATGCTCATGGATCACTTAAATGTTAAACAGGATAGAATCTTCCCCAATTTTGAGACAGCCAGCAGGTAGCCTGTCAGTACATCATGAGTGTGACAGGAGTGAGTCAGACAAGGAACTGGCAGGGTAAGTGTAGGCTGAGAGAATACAGTTCTTAGACAAAGAACAGCCTTTTTGGAGACGAAGAAAAAAAGTATAGCCCTGAGGACAAGTGAAACCATCTAAATAGGGTCTCATGGCCATGCAAGAGTTGACATATTTCTAACAGACATTATCTCAGAGAATTCTCTGACATACACATAGCAAATAAGAATAAGTAAATAAAAATGTGATTTAATTGTTTGAAGTCTGTGATTTTTTTTTCATCTTTGACTCAGAGTATATTACTAAATTATTTACTAGTGTTGCTTATCCATTATCTAAACATTTAAAATACAACTATTTAAAGATAAATTAGTTAGAATCCTAATGGGCTGTAAAACACTGACTCCAGCTAATTAATTTAAAGACACTAATTTGAGTGATAATACAGCCACTCACCTGAGAGTAGGGTCACGCACTGA
>NW_011387862.1:0-703 GCF_000754665.1 Bison bison bison
GGCTGCCATCTATGGGGTCGCACAGAGTTGGACACAACTGAAGCGACTTAGCAGCAGCAGCAGCAGCAAAGCAAACATTATTCTCAACAGTGAAAAACTGAAAGCATTCCCCCTAAGATCAGGAACAAGACAAGGGTATCCACTTTCACCACTATTATTCAACATGGTTATGGAAGTCCTAGCTATAGCAATCAGAGAAGAAAAGTAAATAAAAGGAATACAGATCAGAAAAGAAAAGTAAAGCTCTCACTGTTTGCAGATGACATGATGCTCTACATAGAAAACCCTAAAGACACCACCAGAAAATTACTAGAGCTAATCAGTGAATTTAGCAAAGTTTCAGGATACAGACAATCACTTGCAGAGAATCAATACAGAGAAATCACTTGCTTTTCTACATACCAAAAATGGAAAATCAGAAAGAGAAATGAAGGGATCAATCCCAGTCACCACTGCAACAAAAGAATTAAATCTGTAGGAATAAACTTCCCTAAAAAGACAAAAGAAAACAGATGGAGGGATATTCCATGTTCCTGGGTAGGAAGAATCAGTATTGTGAAAATGAGTATACTACCAAATGCAATCTGCAGATTCAATGTGATCCCTATCGAATTACCAATGACATTTTTGACAGAACTAAAAAAAAAAAAAAATATTTGTTTTAGTTTCACTATTCATATGGAAACACAAAAGACCCCAAATA
>NW_011387863.1:0-797 GCF_000754665.1 Bison bison bison
AGAACACAGAATCTCAGACTGTGGTCCTTTCCTCACCCTTTCCTTTTTGATGCTTAAATTCTTCCTATATCATCTGTCTTGCTCCTGCTCACCTCCACTAGCATAGATTCCTGGGGCAGTTTTAATGCCTAAGATGTCCCTATTTACGTTGAGCTGGAATAGGCCTAGCTTAGTCCCTGGGAGTCACACAGATCCTATTTGCTATCTACTCTCTTTGCCCCATAACAGTCCTTCCAGATCTGAAGGCAGAGATGGTATTCTTTGGTTCAACAAATGTTAAGTACCTATTCTAGGTGCTGTGGGTCCAGCAGTGAATAAGCAAGATTAAAAAAAAAAAATCCCTCTCCCCATCTCCCCGCTTATGGGACTTACTTTTTTCTGCAGGTGGGCAGATAATGAAGCAAAATAAATAAAGTTATCATATGTCGGATGGTGATAGATACAATGGAGGGAAATAAAGGAAAGACAGGTTCCAATTTAAAATAGAGTGGTCAAGAGAAGACTCACTGTGCAGGTCACATTTGAGAGAAGAACTGAAACTTCAAGGTAAGAGAAGATAATAAATACCGGGAACAACCATGAGTCCAGTGTACCTGAAGTGGAGTGAGTGAAGGGATGAGGTTACAGAGGTAATGTTGGAGTGAGGGAGATGAGAAGACTGTTGAAAAGACTTTGACTCCTGTCCTGAGTTAGAGGGGAGCAGAGAATGACACGGAGAAGGAAATGGCAACCCACTCCAGTGTTCTTTCCTAGAGAATCCCAGGGACGGGGGAGCCTGGTGGGCTGCCGTCTATGGG
>NW_011387864.1:0-547 GCF_000754665.1 Bison bison bison
AAGTGTGGCACGAGAAAGGCCACCTAAAAATGACAAAGCTAATAGCCAGATGCACAGTCTATCTGTCATAATCACTGGATAATATAATAGTTTACCTATGGCCACATAGCAATCATATGCCATTGTTGCCAGCAAAAAGCATTCTGTGGTTACACTGATTGCAAGGGGAAAAAATGTGTAACTTGCATTCAGTGAGAGAGATAATTTTGCTCTTGGTACAGAAGTTGACCAGCATCTTTGGAGTCACTATGGAGGATATCCAGGCATCAACAAAGGCCAATTTTCCAAGGATTAAGACGGGAATGTAAAGGTTAGGGTCATTGCAGAAGAGAACAATCAGACCAAGATTTCCCACAATGGTGATGAAGTATATCACCAAGAATAAGAACAAGGGGATTTATCACCACAGTTGATACTTAAGTCCTGTGAGAAAAAATTCCATCAGCAATGTTGCTTTTTTCATTTCCATATCCTTAATAGATGGCCTCGAAAAACAATGCAGTAAATGTGAAAAGAAGATTATATATCAGAAGATTAAAAAAAACAG
>NW_011387865.1:0-820 GCF_000754665.1 Bison bison bison
TTCTTTCATCAGAACAACCTGGGCATTGTTGTTCACCAATATTTAGTCTACCCAAGCAGCTAGTTTGCTTATTTCCATCTTAGCTGTGAGACTATGAGAGATGTATTGAAATGACATGATGAAATACAGATGAAGTTTTCTGTATTTCTTTCAAATGTCAAGATCTTTGTGTAGCTAACAACTTCGAATCATTCAGATCTGCTCCCATGTCATCTTCTCATAGATTTTCCAAGATCATTCTATTAAAAATTATAGTCCCTCTCCTGACAGTAACTCTATATTTTCTTACTCTGATTTATTGTTTTTATAGAACTTATCCACTGAGTAGATCCTGTTTCTTATTAGTCTCCCTGCTACAATGTAATATGTATGAGGACAGAGACCATATCTCTGTATGGTTTCATTCAACACTCCATCCCCAATTCTAATTATGGTACATAGCAGATGCTCAACAAATATTTGTTAAATAAATGAATAATTAAAATAATTAATGATGAATAATATTCATACAACAGAAATAATGCAGTATATAAAGTGATGACTTTATAAAATAACAATCATATTAATTTCTACTCATCCTCTCTTTTACATTTTGAAAATAAATTTTACCTTTTGTTCCACCACTCTGAACAACATCTTTTAATAACTGCAAACATTGCACAGATATAAAAGAACATGCTCTATTGTGTTTCCAATGTCATAAAGTTTCTTCACTTCTGCATCTCAATTATTTCTGCTTAGAAAGTTCTGGGTAGCAAGATGAGGAAATAACTACAGTTACCAGCCTTAGGAGACTCAGTCAGCTCATTATATAAGTGAA
>NW_011387866.1:0-967 GCF_000754665.1 Bison bison bison
AAGTACAAGCCAGAACAAGGGACTATCTGATACTGAACTGACACCATACTGCCCACAACGGCTCCACAGAACTTCCCATACATATTTTTACTGTCATCATTTTTTAATAAAAAAATTAGTTATTACTCCTTTAACTTTCGTTTTTATAGCCTACTATTAGCTTTCAAAAAGAACGCTGTTTTTTAAAACAAATTCCATATATATATGTATGTTTTTAATTTTTGTGATTAATTTTTAAAAATTTTTTGTGATTTAATTTTTTTTCTTTTTTTTTAAATTTTATTTTATTTTTAAACTTTACAATATTGTATTAGTTTTGCCAAATATCGAAATGAATCTGCCACAGGTATACCCGATTCCCCATCCTGAACCTTCCTCCCTCCTCCCTCCCCTACCCTCCCTCTGGGTCGTCCCAGTGCACCAGCCCCAAGCATCCAGTACCGTGCATCGAACCTGGACATTGTTTTGTATTTTTATATTGTATTTTTGAGAGTCTGACCTCTATTCTTGGCTTTTAATGTTTAATTTTTGATATTTGTTATCAATTTTGTACCTCGACAAATCTAATCTTCAATATCCATTTTCACTTATGGATTTGATTGCTGGCTAGATTTTCTCACTCCTTTTGACTCCCCCCCTTTTCTTCTTCTGGTCACCTCTATCTCCCATCTCCCTCTTCTCTATATAACTCTGTGAATCTCTCTGGGTATTCCTGGCTGTGGAGAACTGTTTCACCAATATTCTAGGGGTTTTATCTTCTATGCTGTATGGATGGAGAAGTCTTGAGCCTACTGTAAGAAAAGGACCAAAAGGCAGAGGCAGAGGGCATAATTACAAAACTAGAATATCAGAGAACTCGTGACTCCAGGGAACATTAATAGACAAGAGTTCACCCAAAAAGCCTCCACACCTACACTGAAAAAAAGCTCCACCCAAGGGCCATCAAGATCCAGTGCAAGACACACCA
>NW_011387867.1:0-929 GCF_000754665.1 Bison bison bison
GTTAAAAAGCATCAATTCTTCGGCGCTCTGCTTTCTTCACAGTCCAACTCTCATGTCCGTACATGACCGCTGGAAAACCACAGCCTTGACTAGACAGACCTTTGTTAAATATCAGAGCACTTCCAATTCTATACTTCTAAGTATATCTTAACTGGAATTAATAACAAGACATCAGTATTCTTAGGATAACATTGGGAGTTCTAATTTCACATAAAGTTTAAACATCACACACTCAGATGCTGATTTATCAAAATATGATAGAGACACCTGTAGTATTTCCACAAATTTATCTTCAGTTGGAACCATGATTATGACATTGTGACAATGAGGAGGATTACTTGAGATGCCAGAAAACAGGTTTGTTTAAAACAAAAGTTTCTAACTAAAATTCAAATTTACCTTGAAAATAATTATTTTTAATAAGAATGATAAAGATAATGGAAGAAAACATTTTGAAGAGATGAATAGATTTATGACGTAAGTGCTGTAGTGGTTTCACAAATGCATACTTATCAAGCAGTTTTGTATGTCAGACATACCTCAATAAAGTACTTTTTAAAAAGGAAAAGAATTGTTTCCTTGAGGGCATCAACTAGAATCATCAAAGATCTGCTGAAGGTGAGATTAGAAAAGATCACTTTTCCAATGATCTTCCTGTACATAAACACCCAAGAGCTGATTGGCTGTGGCTGTTAAGGACCTACTGCAGATGTCTTCAGGGCTCCCCTGTCCCACCATCCCATTAGATGGGGTGGTACTATCCTAAGACCAGCCTTCTACCTTAGGGAATTCACTGTGATAACTGACAATATCTTCCTCCAGTCCAGTTGTTCTGATGTGATTAATAACCTGGACATCCAATCTGCAATTGTGATAACTAGAAGCATCTCTGCCAAATACTCTGAGCACCCATTCACACCCTGGTTTCA
>NW_011387868.1:0-1002 GCF_000754665.1 Bison bison bison
GATGCCAATGGTGTGAGACTTGTTTCTAAATCAGAAGGAAAACAAAGCATCTGGGCCAACTGAAAGACACAGCTTCAATACATTGTTACAAGAGACAAAGAGCAAAGCTGAAGGCTGTACCACTCCCATTTTTTTTGAAAGGTCCTGAGTCTAGTAGCTCAGCATCCATCTGGCTCAAGACATTTGTGTTTATGATTAGTCCTCATAGCAGAGCCAGTTCTGCTGGCTTCCTCTTATGCAACCTCTAAAGGACTGTCTGGTAATGAACATTGTCTCACTCTTTGACTTTTTATTAAGATTTGCTTTCAGAGAATAGCTTTCATGTATATAACCCTCTAGCTTCCTATTGAACTTGTCAATATTTCAACCTGTGTGAAATACGTCTTTGTCAAAATAGTATTTACAGTGCTCTGACCTCTGCAGACAGCTCAGCATGGGCAATCCCTTAATAATCACTGAATGAACAACAGTCACTCTAAACAAATATTATATATACTATTATATTCAAATGTCATTATTTACATTAAAGTATGGATAAAAGATATTGAATGTAAAATAATACAAGAATAATAATTCAATGAGAAAATTAATTTCCTTCATATTAAACTAAGAACTCACTATTAACTAAAATTGCTAAAAACAATGCATGCATATTTGATATTATATTCACATATGATGAAATGACTGTACAGAAACTGAGATGTGAAATGATGTCCAGCTGTACTGGTGATTTAGGTTAAATAGTATTAACATCTGTTTCAAATGGGTACCCTACCCACATTCTGCACTTACTGTGATTAAGTGTAAATGAACTTTCCAGGCTACTAAGATGCTGAAGCCGGGCCTGCATTATTCCTGATCTGTTTCGGAGAGCTGGCATGGTTTGTGATTTTCGGTCTACTCCAAAGTGTTTTGACAGCCAGGCATCATGCACCCTAAAATAAATGTTAAAGTTAGGAAATGGATTACTCTAATACTGTATCTCAATGTTACATTTTTTAA
>NW_011387869.1:0-824 GCF_000754665.1 Bison bison bison
ATTCAAACCCAAGGAGTTCAGTTCCAGAGTTTATACACTTAATACTGTGCTTGAATAAGATCGATACACTGATTTGATGAATATGCATCAGAAGAGTGTAAAGCATACTGTGAATTCTCAACTTTCACAGTTTCTAAGGGACATTGCCTATTATAACAACTTGCATTTATAAAAGAGAACAGGATAAAGACAATTTATTCAAAGGTCTGCAGCAATTTTCCTATGATATTTAATAACTTGTAAACAAGTATTTTAAAACAATTTTAAATTTAAGAAAAGTCTGCAACGTGCTGCTTATTGGGAGTAAATTTCACCAAGTCACTATCTCTCTAAATCAATGTAAATAATCTGAAACTTACATTTAGATAGATAGTATCTTAGTATAAAGGAATCTAGTTTATGTACTTTCAGATGTTTTCTTAAATTTCAAGGGTAAGATCCACTTATTCTTTGAATAAATAGATATAAATAATCAAATAGAGATTAAGATTCAAGCATCAACTTATTTTATACTGCATTGGAAGAAATTTTTTTCTTAACCCTCTAGATAAATGCAGAATACATACATTTACAAAATGATCTGTTAAAATCTCCATATTTATGAATATTTGAGATTCATTTCTATACGTGTTTTCAACCATGTCTTGTTTGAGAGCAACAAATGGAGAAAAACATGTCTTCTTTATTCTGACAAACATTCTATAGAATAAGCTTTTAAAAAACTGATGATTTAAATAAATGTTAATTCACTTTTCTTGCATCAGAAATAAACTCATTAACTCAGTAAACCAACACTTGCAAAAATCACACCCTACAACACACAC
>NW_011387870.1:0-775 GCF_000754665.1 Bison bison bison
CCTCCGTCCATGGGATTTTCCAAGCAAGAGTACTGGAGTGGGGTGCCTTTGCCTTCTCTGGAAACCAGCATAGTATGTCCCTAAACATTTATAAGTAAAATGCCATATAATGTAGTAATCTCACATGATATATATTTGAGTAATCATTCCTTTTTCCATGGGATTTTCCAGATCCAGGGATTGAAACTGTGTCTCCTACATTGCAGGTATATTCTTTACTGTCTGAGCCACTTGGTGGCCACCAGTAGATAATGATAAAAAAAAGTAAAATCATTATCTTGAAGAGATATTTACACTCACATGTTCACTGCAATATTGTTCACCAAACCTAAGATATGGAATCAAGATAAATGTTCACTGACATTTGGATGGATAAAAAGTTTGATGCATACATAAAATGAAACATTTTCTATCTTTCAAAAAAAGAAAAAGAGGAGTCAAGATGTTGGAGGCATAGGAGGAAGTAGAATTTATCTCATCCCATAAATGCATCAAGAATACCTCTGCAAATGGAAGAATTCTCATAGGGTGCTGGTGGATCACTAGCAGAGGACCTTGCACACCTAAACAGAGAAGAAAAATCCCTTCATAATTGGGTAGGAGGAAAGAAAGAAGAGAAAAGGAAGAGGAGAGGAAGCACAACAGGACCTGTGCTCCTGGTGGGGAAACTGAAGGTCCCCACAACTAGGAAGACCTCTCACTGGAACAGAGATCAGTAGGGGCAGAAGGGGAACTTTGAGGGTTATTGGAGGAGAGCACAATAACCTATTTGTGG
>NW_011387871.1:0-888 GCF_000754665.1 Bison bison bison
GGAAGCCCTTAAAACTGAATACGCCTAGGAAATTCATTGCTATAAAGTTTCAAATGAAAAGAAAATAATGTTTAAGGTCACAACACACACATTGGAGTAGATTGTTCACAGATGAAATATCACATGAGTAAAAGTACATCTGAGAGTTAGGGAGGTTACTTTAATCCCTTTATAAAGCTGTGCTTCCTCCAATGTGGTAATCCCTAGTTCATATTTAATACCCTGTGGGTCTAGGATTTCTGATAATAGGCCACAGGACAAGACTCTGGATTTGTGAGTAACCAAAAGATGACAGAACTGCTGAAGTGAAGTTTGAAGAGACTGACTTTAAAACTAAAACTTGAATGTATATATTATAAAGAGAAATGTGTAACATTTCTCTTTTAAAAAGTACATCCTACCTTGCTCTAGATATCTTTAAAGCGAACTTTAGCAATATATGTTACAGTTTTCCTTTCCTCTTTTTAATGAGAAAATTGTGGCAAATAAGAAAATGAGTTAAGATCAAAATGATGGTGGTATAGAAATGTTTTTATATCCTATAAAATTCTATTTGGGCTATAAATTGGCTCTGATCTTTACAGGAATAAAGGCAAAGAGGAAAACACTAATTTCATGTTTCACTGTATCTATAAGATCAAAATACCCCAATTCCTAACAAACTAACAACAAACAGAAAATATTCTTGGTCCAGAGATTTGAGGAGAATTTATCTCCTGAATCTGCATAAGTGAAATACACAACAAGCAGCACTATAACCACATCCTTATGATGATCATAACAATGTAATTTACTGAACTCGTTGTCAATCTGTCCATCAATTACAAGACTGTTAATTACATCATTTTATTCTGGAACCAAGGGCTTCCCAGGTGGCACTAGTGGTAA
>NW_011387872.1:0-686 GCF_000754665.1 Bison bison bison
CAGAGCCAGCTTCTTTCCAGGTGCCCTCTGCAGAAAGCAGAGGCTGCCCTCCTCTTCCTTGGGCACCCCTTTTCTTCGCTGTTCTGTCTCTTAGCTTTACATGGGAGCTAAATGGCAGTACAGTTAGAACCACCACCGATGCTGTTACCACCACGATCAGCACCATCAGCACCATCAACACATGTCACTTACTTGCTCGGCTACAAGACTAAGTATCCCATCCATGTTCATTCATTGAATCCTCACAACAGCCTTATGGAGTAGGTGCCATTATTGTAATCTTCCTTTTAAAGCACAGAAGAACTCTGACTTGCTCAGGATCCCATAGTGTTAAATGACCCTTGTAGTCTGACCCTGGTGCCGGGGCTTTACACCCACTGGGATTTTTCTTGGGACAACTTTCCCTCTGGACTCTGCATCACTCCAGCAAATATCTTTCACCTTCCACCATCCTAGCTCTAGCAGCCAGAGTTTTTAATGTTATACTTACCTTCATGTGGACCTTGTAGGCAGAGCCTTGAAAGCAATATGTTTTCCTTTCATGTGGTCTTCATTTCTTTGCTCTGCCTTTCTTTCTTGCTGACAGTCAGCTCTTGACCTTGTGCTGAGTGATCCCTGGGTACTGAACACTTTTTCCAGTAATAAGAGAATCCTGCCAGAGGGAAGATGCGGTGACAGTAGGAAGA
>NW_011387873.1:0-853 GCF_000754665.1 Bison bison bison
GTGGGTTGCCATTTCCTTCTCCAATATACCCAGAGAACTACTATTTAATTAAGCCCCTATTTCTTATCACCATATATCATTTAAGGGCCAAAATCAAAGTCCCTTTTCTTTGCTCTGAGAGTCATCAAACCACAGTGACAATTAGGGATCTCCAGGGGTTTATTGCTCATCCTTTTTTATCACCATACAGTGCTCAGCACACAGTTTTACTTAAGAGTCAGTGATCTCTTAATATTTAATGATTACGTGGATAAATGCATTCGACACTGACTAGAGCTTAGAAATACACATTTTTATGTGAGAGAATGCCTTTAGTTACTAGACTCATCAAACTGGACTTCTGTATGTATTAAAAAAAAAAAAGGCACAGGGTAAAAAACAGTTCTATAGCATGCCGTCATGCCATAGAACATGCCATTATTCAAATAATCTACCATCTCCTTTGTTCATAAGCCACACTAAAGTCTAAACTATGTTTCTGAGAGTTTGTGCATCTGCTCCTAAATCCTTGTGCCCTAGTTGAGTACTTGGATCTGTCTTATTTTTAGCACTGCAGAGTCATAAAACCTCCCAGTGGAAAGGAACACTTTACAGTCAAGACAGACCAATGGCTTCATTTTCTAGATGAGGTAACAGAGTCTCAGATGGTTCACAGGATCTGCCCAAGGTCACATGGGAGAAATTTTCAAAGAGGTTCTGTGTACTTTTCCCTGTGTATCCAACAGTCTCTGGCACATTTAATAAGAAATATGACACATTAATTAATTATATTCATAATATAATCTTACAAGCTACTTTTATATAGACAAACCTTGGAAGTCTGTTACCTTAAGACTTAATAGAAAAAAAAAAA
>NW_011387874.1:0-560 GCF_000754665.1 Bison bison bison
GCTCAAGGTGCAGTTAAGTCCAGCTACAATAGATGCTCCGGGTCAGGGCCTTTGACGGCCATAGCTGAGTCCAAGCATCCCCCAAAATAAAAAAATACAAAATGTATGACAGCACAGTTATGTGTGAGCATGGGCTGATTAGCCATTAGTACATCGAGATGTCTTATTTAAGAGGAAAGAATGGGCGATTCTAGGTGAGATGGCCCTGAAGAAAGAACCAGATGTCTGATAAAGTTCATTAAATAGCGACCCCCAAAATAAAAAAATACCAAATGTATGACAGCACAGTTATGTGTGAGCATGGGCTGATTAGCCATTAGTCCATCGAGATGTCTTATTTAAGAGGAAAGAATGGGCGATTCTAGGTGAGATGGCCCTGAAGAAAGAACCAGATGTCTGATAAAGTTCATTAAATAGCGACCCCCAAAATAAAAAAATACCAAATGTATGACAGCACAGTTATGTGTGAGCATGGGCTGATTAGCCATTAGTCCATCGAGATGTCTTATTTAAGAGGAAAGAATGGGCGATTCTAGGTGAGATGGCCCTGAAGAAAGAAC
>NW_011387875.1:0-545 GCF_000754665.1 Bison bison bison
AATTAAAATAAATAAATTTATATTTTTAAAAAAAAATGTGAAGTTCACCAAGACCAAGTGTTCATAAGTTACATCTGAAGAGACTGACCAAACCACCCACACATTTGAGTGAGTTTCTATCTCCATGAAAGATGTATTTTATAAAACAAAAAAATGATGAAAACCCCTTAAAGTTAACTAGCAAACACGAATACTATCTGACTGTGAACATTTGATTTTAATTTAGAATCCAGTGAGTAAAGTTTTATCTCTTTAGGACTACATTGCAAGTCAATGAACTTTCTTGTACTGCGTTTAGATAAGATACAATATATTTGAGTGCTTTTTAGTGTCCTCTAAGTATAATTTTTTTTAATCAGAATATTTTTTTTCATTTTTATTTTCCCATTAAAACTAGGGAGCAGATATATTATTGGGTTCATAGATTTGTTATCTGAAAATTTCCTTACCTCACTGACATTGTTTGGCCCCATGCCTTTAAAAACAGTGCTAAAGGAACTAACGATGACTTCCCTGGCGGCCCAGTGGTAAAAGAATCTGCCTGC
>NW_011387876.1:0-580 GCF_000754665.1 Bison bison bison
TTTGGAGAAGGCAATGGCAACCTACCCCAGTACTCTTGCCTGGAGAATGCCATGGACAGACCACGGGGTTGCAAAGAGTCGGACACAACTGAGCGACTGACACACTTAGATAAGATTAGGTGTCAGCGATGAAAGCAAAGGAGTAGAATAAAGGTGATCATAAAATTGGGCTGGTGTACTAATCTACGGGGAGAAGAAGCAAATGCAAACCATTTTTCATACTGTTACACTGTGGGGTGGCGGTGGAGGAGTCAGGGATACTCTGTTGGTTTTCAGAGATCTCTATCTCGCTGTTCTGTACACCAAGCTCGAGTTTATTCTGAATGAAAAGTGGAAGGACAAAAGTCTAGAATAAATATATTTGCACACAGAGACTCTTGAAAGTTGATTGGACTGCAAGGAGATCAAACCAGTCAATCCTAAAGGAAATCAAACCCTGAATATTCACTGGAAGGACTGATGCTGAAGTTCCAATACTTTGTCCACCTGATGTGAAGAGGCAACTAGTTGGAAAAGACCCTGATGCTGGGAAAGATTGAAGGCAGGAGAAGGGGACGACAGAGGATGAGATGGGTGGATG
>NW_011387877.1:0-692 GCF_000754665.1 Bison bison bison
GAAACAAATATCATTGCTTAACATTGGGATTCACTAAATGAAAGGTGGAGATAAACATAATTTAAGTGATGAGACAAACAAAATATATTACACCATTAATGCAGAACAATTACATTCTTAGCATCTTTGACTATATTATCACTAAATGATTATTACTTTTAAAATAATTAATATATTAATACATACTTCCATTTATTCATCTGTTTTTTTGCTGGAAATGTTTTATTGAATCTTTTAAAATTATTTCTTGAGACTCTATTATATGCCAAGTTCTATTCAAGGTAGTGGGCATACAGGGCCTGGGATCTAGGAGGTAGGATCTCTACTCTGATGGAGTTTATGTTCAGTGGATAGAGACAGACAAGAAATAGGAAACAAAATGTAGAAAAATAAAGTTTCAGGAATTGCTAACTACTATAAAATAGACTTCTCTGGTGGCTCAGATGGTAAAGCATCTGCCTACAATGTGGGAGACCTGGGCTCAATCCCGGGAAGCTCCCCTGGAGAAGGATATGGCAAATAAAATAAATAATTAAAATATGGCAATGTGAACAGGCAGGGAGAGGACAACTTGATTCAGAAAAGTCATCTCTAAGGAAATAAAGGCTCTCACGATAAGGATCTCATCAATGAGAAGGAGCTGTGGGAAGATCTGGAGGAACAGTGGTCTACACAGGAGAGACGAGTACAAG
>NW_011387878.1:0-764 GCF_000754665.1 Bison bison bison
CAAGAATAAAGTGTGAATCTTCCTCTCACTTAAGTCAAAACTATCCTTCTTGGAAGTTTTTGGCCTCTGCATACAAACATGCTTTGGGGACCTTTCCCTCCAAGATAACTTCTCCATGGCAGATATTACATAGTTAATGAATTTGTGCCAGCATCTAATATTGTATCATAAATTCTTACTTCCTAAAAAATTATTAAAAGCCATTATTCCAGTATAAGCAAATCATTTTACTTCCTTCTATCAGTGTTTGGAGTCTTACATAATCATATAAATTCTTGTCTATCAACTAGTATCTGAAAATATTTTGAAAGTCCTTGTAAGATATTTTTTTCAAGATATTCTTTTTGATAAATCCAGAAAGCAGTAAAGTAAGAGTTCTACTTCCAATTTTGCAACAGTAAAACAATTGTTTAGATACGGCATTATGAAAAAAACACTTTGTATCTTTCATTTATTATTTTACAAGTTTTCTCTGAAAGCATTTATGTTTAATTTTTGTCTATTTTAAAAACAACTAGTAATCAATTTTCTAAAGTCAAAAATCTTGACTGCATTTATTTTTTGCTATTGAAGTTTGGCTTTTAATGAATTACATCTGAAGTCCAGTAAACATTTTTAACTTCCTTAATTAATTTCTTCATGTTAGCGCCAGGGATTCAGTGTTCCTCAGACCTCTGTTCATTTGTATATGATTCACAGTGACAATGCAAGAGAGCAGTGACCAGGGTGAGCCCACAGAGGAAGAAGATTTCAGGGGTCAGAGC
>NW_011387879.1:0-762 GCF_000754665.1 Bison bison bison
AACACTGAAATCAGATTGATTATATTCTTTGCAGCCAAAGATGGAGAAGCTCTATACAGTCAGCACAAAGAAGACCTGGAGCTGACTGTGGCTCAGATCATGAGCTCCTTATTGCCAAATTCGGACTTAAGTTGAAGAAAGTAGAGAATACCACTAGGCCATTCAGGTATGACCTAAATCAAATCCCTTTCCTGTTCCTAATGTAACACAAATTATATCACAGATATTATCTTTTTTTCTTCTTCCAATTGTTAAATTTACCTCTTCTCTCTATTGCCAAGTTTTCTACTTTGGCTCATTATCTTCTGCCAGAAATCCTGTAATACTGCTTAGCTCATTGCTAAAATTGTATTTTCCTCTTCAATTTTCTACTCCCTTCCCACATATATTTTCTACCCCCTTCCAACCTATAATTTCTACCCCTTTCCAATCATATAATTCATTATCTTTGTAACTGCAAGATTAATCTTTTTTTTAATATAAATGTAAAGATGACCTTGTTACCCACCTACCCAAAAACCTATCAGTGTTTTACAATTTACTTAGAAAAAAATCCAAATATTTATTGTGACCTACATTATCTGATTTTACTAATACTCACTATTATTCAGTGACTCTGGCCTTAAAGGAAACACTAGCCTCTATTAAGTTCCCATGACACAAACAAACAAAATCAAAAAAGACTTTTTTTGTTTTTGGACAAAGGACAGCATCTTTAGGAAATACACTATTCTTATAATTGTGAATGTATCTCTTAAAGAT
>NW_011387880.1:0-721 GCF_000754665.1 Bison bison bison
GGGTCCACCTAGATAGAAATCATGCTGGGGACACAGGCAGGGATAAGGAGCGAGAGTGAGTAGGAGCAAGTGGTAAAGAGTTTAAACTATAAATTGTCCTTCATTAGCCCTTGAGCAGAAGGAGCCCCTCTTCCCGGCTCCCTCCCCACGGAGAGTCCTAGCAGGGGGATATAGAGACACTCTGTGGCCAAAACAGGTGTCCCTGGGGCATACCTGAGTGCCCTCATTCCCAGAGGGTGGAGTCCATAGGTGCTGACCTCAGAGAAGTGCTGGAAGCCAACAGTTTCCTTGCAGGGATGTGTACGTCTCTCATGTAGAAAAGGTTTCGGTGCTTATAAAAATCACTAAGATAGAAGTCTCTCTTTGAAACTCTGAAAGTGGGGAATAAGGGCAATGTGTGAGAGTCACAAGGGCGGGGAAGGACAGAGGTGTTTCGACTCTTTGTTCTTTGTTTGACTCCAGGCTCCGTTTTTTTCTAATTGCTGTAGGCAAAGAGGTATCTGTGGCCACTAGGGGAGAGGTCCCATAGACTGTGGACCCAGGCTGGGCAAATCCTCAGCAGGTGGGCAGAGACAGTGCTGGTGTGGGTGGGATCCTTGTGGACCAGCCCTCACCCATCCTATGCTGACATGTGTAGACTTGTATTCTCTCATTCTGGTTGAGCAGCTTCCCCGAGGCATGTGGCCACGTTCATGAACACATGTCTGCTGGCATCTCAGAC
>NW_011387881.1:0-649 GCF_000754665.1 Bison bison bison
CCCTGCCTCAACCTGCCTGGGGATTCGATCTAAAGGAGACTGTCATGCCTCAGCTTGCCTGGGGACCTTCACTCTGACCTGGGAATGCCTGGCTTTCAGGTTGCAAAAGTACTGCATAGGGTAAGTCTCAAAAAGACTCACTCCTGAGGAAGTCCACCCATGGAAATTAAACGGGGACTATTAGATTTTTCTTTTTTCTTTTCCTCCCTGTCATGACTGTTTCTCAGATAGGAAATAACCAATCCACTTCCCAACAGATGCCCTTGAGATGCATCCTTGATAACTGGAAGGAGGTCAGTTCGATCCTCTAACTCTAAGGAGGAGTCGCTTAAAATTCTTTTGTGCCACTGCATGGCCACAGTATCCTCTGGGGGACAAGGAACACTAGCCTGAGGATGGGAGTTTAAATTACAGTACCATCCTGCAGCTAGAATTATTCTGAAAAAGACAAGGGAAATGGACAGAGATACCCTATGTCCAAATTTTCTTCTAAGAAATATGAAGGAACTCTGTCTTAAGTATAAGATTGTTGTATGCCCTAAAAGTGAGCCTACTAGGCAAATGGTTTTAGGTACAGACAAGAAAAGGAACGCTGCCATGAAGACTCACCTCCCACAGCTCCCAAGTTGCCTGGTGCTCCTTCCTTGTA
>NW_011387882.1:0-609 GCF_000754665.1 Bison bison bison
CACACACATACACACACACATGCACTCACACGCACACACACTCACACGCACACTCACACACACGCTCACACACACACTCACACAGGTGGAATCTATCTCTTACTGCATTTCGCTGGACTAAATCACTTATTCCGTTAAACGGGCAGAAATTAGACTGTCACAGCCACACCCAGGCACACGAGGCCATGATCCTCAGGACTCCCTGTCCTAACACCTACCATGGGGGTCACACAGCGAGCAGCCTCTGTTGAGTGTTTTGTTCAGGGCTTGGCTTCCAGACTCTTTACTGCGGGAACCCACAGCCGTCCTCAGGGGAAAATGTGATGTCAGCGCCTGCGTCTCCACAATGTGAGCACATGACCCTGTGGATGCCATCCCTGGGTGCACGGGAGGGCATTGTCCAGTCTGACCCTGACGCCCTGTCCAGGAGACAAACGCAACTCACCCAGAAACCACAGAGCAGTGAGCACTGGATGGAAGGCTGTATCTTAAGGTCAGGTGTAATAACACCTGGATAGCAGCCATTATGGTAGACGGGGCAGGCGCCAGACCCGTGACTCCGGTTGTCAAAACAAAAGGAGCCATTTTCCAGGCGTTCTTTTGCCCGAA
>NW_011387883.1:0-762 GCF_000754665.1 Bison bison bison
ATGTATTTTTATGTCTATCAATACTTTTGCTGTGCCCTGCATTGTATACATAATGAACAAATTCTTTTTTGGGGGCTGCACTGCCGTTGGCTTGTGAAATCTCTTGCACAGAGGTGGAAAGACCCAAATCCTAATCAGTAGACCACCAGGGAAGTCCCCAGAACCCTCGAGGAAGGTAATGAACATCAGGAAGATGATACTGGTAATAATCATGATGATTATCAAAATAAATATAAGCTAATGTTTGATAATCATTTTCTAAACTATAAAAAAGCTGCGATTTGTCATCAGTAATCATAGATTGGGCTTCCCTATCTGCCTGCAATGCAGGAAACAAAAGTTCAATCCCTGGATCCGGAAGATCCCCTGGAGAAAGCAATGGCAACCCACTCCAGTATTCTTGCTTGAAAAAGTTCCCATGGACAGAGGAGCCTGGTGGGCCACAGTCCATGGACATGACTTAGTGACTAAACAACAACAACAGCCATAGATTATTGGATGAATAATGTTAATATTATTCACATGCCTATGCAACAATGAGAATTTCCTCCCCCCCAACTTTGCAAGTGTTTGAAGATAAACATGTGCCACTGTAAGTTACTTATAGCGAAATATAAATGGAGAGTCATTAGCAATTTATCAATCTTAGTATTATTAAAGTTGTTAAAACAATCCAATACAGACTTAAAAGCAACTAAATCTGTTATATTCACAAGCCCAAAAATCTCGCCTTTAAAAACTTCATGTAAATGTTGGTTTTAT
>NW_011387884.1:0-725 GCF_000754665.1 Bison bison bison
ACTCGATTAGGGTCCGCCCGCATGACCCCACTGTACCTTCACTACCTCTTCAAAGACCTACTCTCTAAATACAAGTGCATCCCAAGGAACTGGGGGTTAGGGGTTCAACATAGGAATTGGGGGCACGCCCAGCCCCCAGCAGCAGTGGGGAATACACCACACCACCCTTTTTTGCCCTCATTCTGGCCTTTGCCTCAGTGTGGCCTTATTTTGTCCAGTGAGTTCTCGTCATCAGCTGGCCCATCCTGCAGAAGCATCCCCCTCTACGGGCATCCGGGGTGTTAATTTTTGTGCACTGTGGTTGCTGTTGGGTGGCAGACCACGTCCTGCACCCCATCCACTTGTGACGTGTTTCAGATCGGACCCTGGGAATATGGGTGCCATGGCAGCGGGGGAGGGCGTCTCTGGGTTTGCCCTCCCAAACCCTGCACTGCGTGGCCCTCCTGGATGCAGGAGAGAGGCCTTATTCCCATGTCCATCTTTTATCCCTGCTCACTTGGTAACCGTTTTCCGGTGAGGTTGAAGGTCACGCCCCCGGCGGCCTGCCCCTCCTTGGCCTCAAGCCCCAGCCTGGCCCTGGGAGACGCACTTAGTAGAATTCCCGCCTTACTTGCTCAGAGAGGTGAAGCGACCTGGCCAGAGTCACACAGCTGGTGGGTGCGCTGGGCGGGGACTGCAGTCCAAGCCCAGCTGTAGCCGAGAATGAGGAGGCTCTGTCGCTGGGC
>NW_011387885.1:0-619 GCF_000754665.1 Bison bison bison
CCACAACTTTACCTGCTTTAATTGAAGCAACGACCCATCCCGTCTCATCAGCAACCCAGCTGAGTCTTGTTTGAGCCCAAGCTTTAGTCACGAACAATTTGTGAACACGTAGTTCCAACAGAGGTACATGGGTAAAATAACAACCACCCAAAAAAAGCCCCACCTGTTCTTTCTTCCAGTTTTTTTGAGATATAATTGACATACAGCACTGTATGTTTAAGGTGTACAGCATAATGGTTTGATTTATAAACATAATAAATTTATTATTACAAGTTTAGTGAACATCCATCATCTCACATAGATACAAAAGAAAAACATTTTTCTTGTAATGAGAAATCAGGATTTACTCTTAAAAACTTTCATGTGTTAAGTATATTTATCCTGTACATTTTATCCTTAGTACTTACTTATCTTACAACTGGAAGTTTGTACCTTTTGACTGCTCATCCAACCCCCACTCCCAAAACAAAAAATGTTATCTTTTTTTCCTAGAGTTTATTTTTGATGTATAATTGACCTACATGTTAATTCCTTTTGCACAGCATAGTGGTTAGATATTTCTATATATTTCAAACTGATCACAAGTCCAGTGATAATGTCACCATACAAAGACATTACA
>NW_011387886.1:0-824 GCF_000754665.1 Bison bison bison
TCATACATAAGAATTCATTAAAGAATAAAGAACTGGGGGTCCTCTCTGCTTTAATAGTATATTAACATACAGTCTTGTGGGGGGCGTTTCGTCTTCTCTCTTTAGACCAATCCTTCATACCTGGCTAAGCTGATTTTCCAGATGCCACAGAACAAGTCAACTAAATTTATGGATACAGTTATTTTCACCCTGTACAATTATGCTTCCAATCAGCGAGAAGAATATCTACTCCTCAAGCTTTTTAAAACTGCTCTGGAGGAAGAAATAGCGTACGTATATATGTAAAAATACCAACACGTTTTGTTAGTGGTGGATTTCTCTGATTTACTAACATCAGAGCTCACTCATTGGAATACACCCTGATGCTGGGAAAGACTGAAGGCAAAAGGAGAAGAGGGTGGCAGAGGATGAGATGGTTGGATGGTATTACCGACTCAATAGACATGAATCTGAGCAAACTCCCGGAGGTAGTGAAGGACAGGGAAGCCTGGAGGCTGCAGTCTGTGGGGTCACAAAAAGTCGGACACAACTTGGTGACTCAACAATAGTTAGAAGTTGTTTATACGTATTAAAATGTATCAAATTTCTTAAGAAACTTCTACATCATAGATATATTCAAGTACAACTTTCTCCTTTTCTAGTGCTGAATTAACTTTTGATTTTGCAAGCGTACAAAGCTTATTAAAGTCAGTGAGAGGGAATTCCCTGGTGCTCCAGTGATTAGGACTTTGTGCTCCCACTGCTAAGGGCCTGGGTTCAATCCCTGGTCAAGGAACTAAAATCCCACAGGCCATGCTGTGTGGCCAAAAAAAAATAGAAAAAGA
>NW_011387887.1:0-763 GCF_000754665.1 Bison bison bison
ACATTGAAATATATTACAAAGAAATTGTGAGAACTTTGAAATCTGTGTAAATGAAACCACTAAATTTGATGTTCCTGATCCATTCATATTGCTACTAAATGATAAAGACTTTTTCTTTTCAAAACTAAAGATACCAGATGTTATACAGTCATCCTGTCTGATATCATAACCAATAGCCAGGTGTGGTTATTGAGTTCTTAAAGTGTGGCTAGTGTGAAATGAGATGTTTTTGTCTAAAAAATACAACTTTAAGACTGAATGGTTTAAAGTATCATATTGATACTTTAAATTATATGTTGAAATGATAATATTTTGAATCTATTAAATGAAGTAAAATCTATTAACAAAACTGTTTTCCCCTGTTTCTTTTCACTTTCTTTAATATGTCTGCTAAAAAGTTTAATCACATACGTGGTTTGGACTTGTGGCTCACATAATATTGCTGTTATGTAATTCTGATCTATAGTGTGTTGAAATAAAACATTCCAGAATCTTAGTTTTGGAACTTGATGGAACTTAGTTTGAACATAATGAGAATTCAGAGATATTAAAATAAAATTAATAGCTAAAGTGAGAATAGGATTAGTCTGTGTATACCCATACAGGGCTCTTTTGAGTATATATTATGTATTTTTCAAAATCTCTAGAATGCATATAAGCATGATCTCTAACTCCTCATCATTTAAAAAAAAAAAAATTGTATGCCCTGCTCAGTGATGTCTAAGTAATTCTTCTAAGTGACGTCTAAGGTTTTTGATGTTAC
>NW_011387888.1:0-937 GCF_000754665.1 Bison bison bison
AACTCTTAGGTTTCCAGTAAGTTTATCAAATGAGTTAGGAAGATTATCTCACTAACAGATACAAAAATCTCAAGGAATTTTTGAGACCTTTAAAAGGGAAGAATTCACCTAGATTTGTCAGGTGAAATCTGTGATGAGCCTTTGGAGTAAGTTTCCCAGCTCTGTTTTATTTTAAAAGCTCAGTCTGAGACTCTATAAATGTTCACTAAAATAAAAACTCTATGATTAATTATGGTTATATAAATCATCAGGCCAAAATTAGTGACAGAAGACCTATTTTGCAAACAAACTAGCCTTAATTTGGTTGTATTTGATAGAAATGAGGGTAATTTTAGGGAGAAAAAGATGTTTCAATAAATGTTAAATCCCAGTTTGTTAATGGAGGTCTGTGTCTAGTAAGACTCATTTCTTGGATAGTTCTTTGTTGTTATGCGATATTAATGTAAAATTTAATTGAATTCTTTTTTTTTTTTCCCACTCCCCTGGGACCGGGGGCGCGCTCCACCCGCGGGACACGCCCTCTCCCCCCAGGGCCAATGAGAGGAGCCAGCTGGAAGCCTCGGGTTTTATGAATGAGTCCCGCTCTCACCCACAGGTGGCCGGCCTCCGGCCAAAGCGTCCAGTTCAGGGGCAGGCCGGCACCTTAAGACACTTATCATGCGACAGGGAATTATAATCGTCTTACTCTCTGGCTCACTCGGTGAAATCTTTCAGTAAACTGCCCACGCTTTCTTCATAATTCCTCTCGGAATTATGTTTTATGTTGAACACAAATCGTGGATCAACATTGTTGTGTATAGGAATTCGGTACTCAGCACAGGTGGCTCTTTACACAGTTACAAAAATAAATGTAGTTTTTATTACCAAGTAATAAAATAAAAGACATAATTAACCCTAGTATAGGGAAGCAGGATAAGGTGTTAAATTGAATAACAAG
>NW_011387889.1:0-813 GCF_000754665.1 Bison bison bison
AATGGATAAAGAAGCTGTGGTACATATACACAACGGAATAGTACTCAGCCATAAAAGGGAATGCATTTGAATCAGTTCTGATGAGGTGGATGAACCTAGAAACTATTCTACAGAGTGAAGTGAGTCAGAAAGAGAAAGATAAATATTGTATTCTAACACACATATATGGAACCTAGAAAAATGGTACTGAATAATTTATTTACAGGGAAACAGAGGAGAAACAGACATAGAGAACAGAATTATGGACATGGGGAGAGGGGAGGAGAAAGTGAGACTTATGGAAAGAGTAACATGGAAACTTACATTACCATATGTAAAATAGATAGCCAACAGAAATTTGCTGTATGGCTCAGGAAACTCAAACAGGGACTCTGTATCAACATAGAGGGGTGGGATGGGAAGGGAGATGGGAGGGAATTTCAAAAGGGAGGTGACATATGTATACCTATGGCTGATTCATGTTGAGGTTTGACAGAAAACAACAAAATGTTGTAAAGCAGTTATACTTCAATAAAAAAAATGAAAAAAAAAAGAGGGTGAATAAAACAAATAAGGGTATTATATAATGACAAATGGATCAATACAAGAACAGGCTAGTATAATCATTAACATATATGCACCCAAAAAGGAGCATCTAAATACATAAAGCAAATACTAATAGACATAAATATAGAAATTTACAACAATAGAATAATAGTAGTAGAATTTAACACTCCACTGATATCAATAGACAAAGAATCCAGACAGAAAATCAATAAGGCAACAGTGGTCTTACATGATACAATTGACTAGTTGGCCTTAATTGATATCAAC
>NW_011387890.1:0-744 GCF_000754665.1 Bison bison bison
GGAGTTGGTGATGGACAGGGAGGCCTGGCGTGCTGTGATTCACGGGGTCGCAAAGAGTCAGACACGACTGAGTGACTGAACTGGACTGAACTGAGTCTTCCCAGATGTTAAAGAGGTTGCCAGTGTAGGACAAAAACAACCAATAAATACATTGTGTACACTTAATGTTAAAATTCATAGGAAACACTTCTGAAACAACTGGCAGAAGTGAAATTGTTAAAATCTGCTCTAAACATTACAGAGGCTTATTAGATTTGTGCAGTGGGTTGGTAGAGATGAGAAGGGGACGGGTTCTTGGCTAGAGTGTTGTTTAGATGACACTTTGAGACTATAGCCGTTGTATGCAGTGTATTCAGTGCTACCACATGTATGTACAGTGGACAAATTTAAATCCTTAATTGAAACATCTAGCTTTTGTAGATATGTAAAAATACACAACCTATTTTGAAAGTATAAACACCTTTTAAGTTTCTTTTTTTTTTTTTTTCTGTAAATTCATAGGAATGGTTTTACTTGGGGAGTGGAATTTGTCTTTGACTATAAGCTGATCTTCATGACCCAGATAATCACGGTGGTGTGATCACTTACCTAGAGCCAGACATCCTGAAATGTGAAGTCAAGTGGGCCTTAGAAAGCATCACTACGAACAAAGCTAGTGGAGGTGATGGAATTCCAGTTGAGCTATTCCAAATCCTGAAAGATGATGCTGTGAAAGTGCTGCACTCAATATGCCAGCAAATTTGG
>NW_011387891.1:0-542 GCF_000754665.1 Bison bison bison
TTGTTAAATTGACAGAACCATTTTTGGTTATTTGGGAGCCACTGAAGGATTTCCAGGTTGGTCTGAGGGGATCCTTGTAGCTTCTAGGCCTCCTCTGCCTGCAAAGGCCTCTAGAACTGGGATCTCTTGGGAATCTATGCTACAGCTCTGAACCTCTCACTCCATGCCCCTATCTGTGCTGTAGTTCAAGTAGCTTTGATTCATGCTGAGATCATGCCTGATCCCCCAGCAGATCTCTTAGCACACCCATTAGGATCCATGAAGAAGCTTTGGTCTGAAACTGGATTTCTGCACCGACCACAGTTCTTACTGATTTCATCAGCTTGTGCAACCTGAGTTGATTCACTTTTCCCATCATGTTTAACGGGCTTCCCTGGTGACTCAGATGCTAAAGAATCTGCCTGCAATGTGGGAGACCCAGGTTCGATCCCTGGGTTGGGAAGATCCCCCAGAGAAGGGAATGGCAACCCACCCCAGTATTCTTGCCTGGAGAATTCCATGGACAGAGGAGCCTGGCAGGCTGCAGGCCATGGGGTCACAAA
>NW_011387892.1:0-664 GCF_000754665.1 Bison bison bison
GAGTCCAGGAGGGAGCATGGGCCTTCCATACATCACCTCAAAGGGGCTCAGCCCCAGGGGCTTTCTGGGCAAAGCCCGTATTCTGAGGATAACAACTGGCAAAAGTTTAGTCCAATCCAGGTGTACTTCAAGGGTTAGTTTGGTAAGGGTTTCTTTGATTATTCTATTCATCCTTTCTACCTTTCCTGAGGGCTGGGGACGGTATGGAATATGAAATTTCCAGGGTATCTGTAAGAATTGGACAAGTTGTTGGGTGACCTTGGATGTAAATTCCGGGCCATTATCAGACTGTAGGGATGAAGGCAGGCTTCATCCTGCCTGGGGATAATTTCTGTGAGGAGGATTTGGGCCACGGTGTGGGCTCTTTTATTTGTAGTGGGAAATGCTTCTACCCATTCCAAAAAGGTGTCCACAAGGACCAGGAGGTATCCGACTCTCCAGACCAGGGGCGTATGAGTAAAGTCTATCTGCCAATCCTGTGCTGGGAGGCTGCCTCGCATTTGATGGGTTGGAAACGATGTTGGTTTAAGGTTGGATTTGGGGTTAGTATGTTGACATGTTTGACAGGAGCGGGTAGGGTTATCTAAATATTGTTGGTCAGCATTGGATATGGGGAAGTGGTTACAGAGGGACTGTTGCAGTGTCTTGGATAAGGGGTGAAAAA
>NW_011387893.1:0-830 GCF_000754665.1 Bison bison bison
CAAGGGACTCTCAAGAGTCTTTTCCAACACCACAGTTCAAAAGCATCAATTCTTCAACACTCAACCTTCTTTATGGTCCAACTCTCACATCCGTACATGACCACTGGAAAGGCATAGCTTTGACTAGATGGACCTTTGTTGGTAAAGTAATGTCTCTGCCTTTTACTATGCTGTCTAGGTTGGTCATAACTTTCCTTCCAAGGAGTAAGCATCTTTTTATGCCATGGTGAAAGAGTCATTCCTAGGTAGGTTAATAAGAAGTCTAGGGGTCCCCACGGAGAGAGGGGTCTGGAATTCTCAAGGAGGAAGAAAGGACAAACTTTTTTTCCCCTCTACATTTCTTAGCATTATGTATCCTGCCTGAGGACAGTCTCTGGGTTAAACCATCTGGCTGATCCTGTTATCTTAAAATGTAAATTATGGGAGTAGGTGTGGTCTTTCTCTTGGCAAAACTCTTATTAACCTTTGCCCTGCTGCAGATGGTGAATGCAGCCATGAAATTAAAAGATGCTTACTCCTTGGAAGGAAAGTTATGACCAACCTAGATAGCATATTCAAAAGCAGAGACATTACTTTGCCAACAAAGGTCCATCTAGTCAAGGCTATGGTTTTTCCAGTGGTCGTGTATGGATGTGAAAGTTGGACTGTGAAGAAGGCTGAGTGCCAAAGAATTGATGCTTTTGAACTGTGGTGTTGAGAAGACTCTTGAGAGTCCCTTGGACTGCAAGGAGATCCAACAAGTCCATTCTAAAAGAGATCATCCCTGGGATTTCTTTGGAAGGAATGATGCTAAAGCTGAAACTCCAGTACTTTGGCCACCTCATGCGAAG
>NW_011387894.1:0-797 GCF_000754665.1 Bison bison bison
ATACAGATAACTAGTATGGTTGTTCAGTTGCTACGCTCTGTATGACTCTTTGTGACCCCATGGACTGCACCACACCAGGTTCCTCTGTCCTTACTCTCTCTCAGAGTTTGCTCAAACTCATATCCACTGAGGCGGTGATGCTATCTAATCATCTCATCCTCTGCTGCCCCATTCTCCTGTTGCCTTCAACCTTTCCCAATATCAGGGCTTTTTCCAATGAGTCAGATCTTCACATCAGTGGCCAAAGTACTGGAGCTTCAGCTTCAGTATCAGCTCTTCCAATGAGTATTCAGGGTTGATTTCCTTTAGGATCGATTGGTTTGATCTCCTTGCAGTCCAAGGGACTCATAGTTTCCAATTTTTTCTTATTTACGAACCTCTTTGAATGTATATTTTTGTTTACATGTTCAATTTCTTCTTGTAGTAAATTTCTAAAGACCAATTGTTATGTCAAAGTGCATATGCATTTTAAATACTGAGACATATTATCTAATATTATTCCAAAAAGGTTGTATACTCCAAATAACACTGTATAAGGTGCTAATTTTCTCACTTTTGCCACTGCTAGGTTTTGTCATCTAAAAAAAAAACTTTGCTCTGATAGAGGAAATACGACATCCTAATTTTATTACATTTCTCTGATGATTAGTGAGGTTAGAAATATTTTTATGTTTGTTGGCCTTTTAGATATGTATTTTTTGAATGACTTCTTCATTGTCTTTACTTCAACTCACTCTTTTTTGAATAAAATCATTTTCACAAAACTAGGATGAAGTCACTTAAGCTTCTCTTAACCC
>NW_011387895.1:0-779 GCF_000754665.1 Bison bison bison
AGATCCCACATGCCCTGGAGCAACTAAGCCCACTCAGCAACGAGAGAAGCCCAGGCACCACAACTATAGAAGAGCCCACATGCCGTGGCGAAGATCCAACACAGCCAAAGATAAATATAAAATACCAAGTGTGAAACAATCATATTTCACTTTATACGCAGGAGTTTACAATAACCTGGTGGAAATGAACATCTAAAGTTAAAACACCTTCCAGGTAACTAAAGAGGATTTTGGACACCTATAATATGAGAGCCAGAAGGACTCTTAAAGAGAGTGTTCTGAGTTCTCATTTTATAGAAGGGGAAATCAAGAGATTTCCCCAAGACCATCCAATAATTAGTGGTAACATGTCAGCATTAAAATGCAGGTTTCTTGAACTTTCAAACCAGGGAGTTCATTCCAAATTATTAACAACCGTGAAATGTACTTGAAAGAACCAAACTGCACAAGCCAGAGCTTCAGAGTTCCTTTTATAAATGTACAGATTCCTGAACTGTGCCGAGGTATTCTGCCCTCCTCCTGTTCTTTATATCATCAGGAATGAAAGGGCCACTACCTATCCTGCACTATAACCCACCTATATGTACATTTCTGACTATCTAGTGATGCCAATTTGTCAATCTCTTTTAACAAAAGGGTCTGGATGTTCCATTACTCTTCCTGTGAGGCACAATAAGATGGAAAGAAACTGGATCCCCAAATGGTTTCATGAAGCAGGACCATCTTACCAGCCTAGCCTACTGGGACCATTAGCTGAGGGGGAATAAAATCTCTGTATA
>NW_011387896.1:0-763 GCF_000754665.1 Bison bison bison
CTTGGCCTTGCTGCTCAGGTGGGCAGAACAGAGCTGGTGCCAAGGTGGGGCAGTGGCTGGGGGACTGGGACCTGGGGGTGGGCTCACTGTTGAGCCTGGGGCTGGCAGATCCCACGACTCCTCTCCAAGACTTGTCTTTGGGGTCTTCTGTCTCTTACACTCATCAGGGACACTCCTGTCCCTCTGAGGACTGTTATCCGAGTATTTGGCGTCTGTAAAGGGAGGTTGGACTGGCACGGCGACTCCAGTGCCCCGCCAACGGTGCCCCACTTCCACCTGTGACTTCAGGGCGTGTGGGCCGCGTCTCTTCATGTGATCGCTCTGCAGGGATTTCTCCCTGCTCCAGGACTGACAACTTGCTGGTCACCACATTCACTAGGCCTACCTCAGCATCAGCGCTTCTCCTGGGACCACCCGACCCACTGACTCTAGTGAATCCCCTTAGCCAAGGCAGTGGATCTGGGGCCAGGTGTCCAGAGACAGAGCCCCCACCCTAGGCGCACTCACCCTTCCCGATCTGGATGAAGCCGAGCAGGATGATCAAGGCCAGCGCCAGCAGCTTGGCAGCGGCGAAGGCGTCCTGGACGCGGGTGGCGGCCTTCACGCTGTAACAGTTCACGGCCGTGAGTAGCACTGTGGAGAGAGGGCAGCGAGTGAGTGCTGTGGAAACACGGGCAGAGGGGCAGGCACTCCCCAGCCCCTTTCCCGGGTCTGACCATCTGGACTCTAGAAGGGAGGGAACCCCAGGCTACAGGCTGAGCAC
>NW_011387897.1:0-837 GCF_000754665.1 Bison bison bison
CTGGAGTGGGTTGCCATTGCCTTCTCCGTTGACTACTATAATCAACATTAAACATGTGCTTGGTGATTCCTTCATAAACACATTCTGTTGTAAAGTCTTGTGCATTTTTTACATGAGAGCCATGTGAAATCTAGGTGAAATAATTAACCATAGGCAGTATCAGGGTAAAATCAAACTAAGACGGTGGGGAAAAAGAAAAAACATAGTTTATATTCTCTTCCTACTTCCTTTCTTCCATCTGCCCTGCAGTTTATCATCCCCCACTTCTTCTTTTCTCTCCCCCTTCATCCCCAGGTGTGCTTGGGAAAATTTTTTTGGAGCAATTGCAGTCAACTTCCTACATTTCTCAACTGTAATTAACACATTTTTTTGGTTAGTTTTACATCCAAAGAGAACATTTTTTTAGTAGACAATACTGTTTCTCGTGTGTTGTAAAACTGACAAATGACACCTGTGCAAAGCGTTGTATTGGTTGTACTATTTCTGTGAAGGTATTAAAGCAAGTTCATGTATTTTCCTGGGAATGTTAGAATGTCAGCTCTGAGTGCTTTCTGCAGTATTTATGCTCACCAGGTGAATCTGTGCCACTAAAAATATATATAAAGAGAAAGATGCATGCATTGTTTTCAGTTTGATCATTTTAAATTTGAGGGGGCATCTGAGGGAAATTGTGTTCTTTGAGAAGAAACTGTTCTTTAGATTGTGGTGAACTCAGCTGTGATGAAGAGCAACATTAAGCTAAAGGAATGAATTGTCATTTTGCTATAGCTGTGTAACCAAATCAGCAGCTGCTGATGGAATTATCTCACGTGGGTAGCTTTATCACTGCTACTGGGG
>NW_011387898.1:0-696 GCF_000754665.1 Bison bison bison
TCATCCAGCTCAGCATTTCTCATCATGTACTCTGTATACAAGTTAAATAAGCAGGGTGACAATATAAAGCCTTGATGCAGTCCTTTCCTGATTTGGAATCACTGTGTTGTTCCATGTCCAGTTCTAACTTGCTTCTTGATCAGCATGAAGATTTCTCAGGAGGCAGGTCAGGTGGTCTGGTATTCCCATCTCTTTAAGAATTTTCCAGTTTGTTATGATCCACACAGTCAAAGGCTTTGGCATAGTCAATAAAGCTAAAGTAGATTTTTTTTTTAACTCTATCACTTTTTTGATGATCCAATGGATACTGGCAATTTGATCTCTGGTTCCTCTGCCTTTTTTAAATCCAGCTTGAACATCTGGAAGTTCATGGTTCACATACTGTTTCCGGTATGGCACTGGAGCAGCGGCTACATGGTGCTGGAGAGAGTGTGAGGAGATACCCCACCTCCAAACGCAGATAAGCCCCAGCAAGATGGTAGGTGCTCGAGTGACAGCTGTGCTGTGCTGGAGCAACTTTGAGGAGATAGCCCCACATCCAAAGGCAAAGGAGAAGCCCCAGCAAATGGTAGGAGGGACAAAATTCCATTTAGAATCAAACCCTATACCTGCCTGAGATGCTCAGAGGGCTCTAACAAACCTTGTGTGCACCAGGACCCAGAGACCCCACAGAGACTGAGACAGAGCTGTGTTTGT
>NW_011387898.1:4794-5395 GCF_000754665.1 Bison bison bison
ATTCTTGCCACCTCTTCTTAATATCTTCTGGTTCTGTTAGGTCCATACCATTTCTGTCCTTTATCGAGCCCATATTTGCATGAAATTTTCCCTTGGTATCTAGAATTTTCTTGAAGAGATCTCTTTAATAGCGAAATGCATATCAAAAGTTCAATGACATATCACCTCACTCTGGTCAGAATGGCCATCATGAAAAAGCCTCAAACAATAAGTGCTGGAGAAGGTGTGGGAAAAGGGAACGTTCACACCCTATTGGTGGGAATGTAATTTGATACAGCCACTATGGAAGACGGTATGGAGATTCCTTAAAACCTAGGAATAAAACCACCATATGACCCAGAAATCCCACTCCTAGTCATATACCCTGAGTAAACAAAATTGAAAAAGACACATGTATCCCTTTGCTGATTGCACCACTGTTTACAATAGCCAGAACACAGAAGCGACCTAGATGTCCATTGACAGATGAATGGATAAGGAAGTTGTGGTACATATACACAATGGAATGTTACTCATCCATAAAAAGGAACACAGTTGAGTCAGTTCTGATGAGGTGGATTAACCTAGAACCTATTATACAGAGTGAAGTGAGTCAGAAAGA
>NW_011387899.1:0-615 GCF_000754665.1 Bison bison bison
AAAACCACTAGGCCATTCTGGTATGACCTAAATCAAATCCCTTGCAATTATACAGTGGAAGTTTCAAATAGACACAAGGGATTAGATCTGATAGAGTACCTGAAGAACTATGGATCGAGTTTTGTGCCATTGGACAGAAGGTAGTGATCAAGACCATCACCAAGAAAAAGAAATGCAAAAAGGCAAAATGGTTGTCTGAGGAGGCCTCACAAATAGCTGAGAAAAGAAGAGAAGCCAAAGGCAAAGAAGGAAAGGAAAGATATACTCATTTGAATACAAAGTTCCAAAGAGCAGCAAGGAGAGATAAGAAAACCTTCCTCAGCGATCAATGCAAAAAAATAGAAGAAAACAACAGAATGGGAAAGACTAGAGATATCTTCAAGAATATTAGAGATACCAAGGGAATATTTCATGTAAAGTTGGGCACAATAATGGAAAGATATGGTATGGACCAAACAGAAGCAGAAGATATTAAGAAGAGGTGGCAAGAATACACAGAAGTATACAAAAATGATCTTCGTGACCCAGATAACCATGATGGTATGATCACTAACCTAGAGCCAGACATCCTGGAATGCAAACTCCAGTGGGCCTTAGGAACCATCACTACGAACA
>NW_011387900.1:0-946 GCF_000754665.1 Bison bison bison
TAGCCATTCCTTTCTCCAGGGGATCTTCTCAACCCAGGGACTGAACCCAGGTCTCCTTCACTGCAGGAAGATTTTTTACCATCTGAGCCACCAACCAAAAAGTTCTCATGATTCACTTCACTGGGTATTCACTTTACTGCTTTGGTCTGGAACTGAACCTGCAGTATCTCTGAGGTTGGCCTGTATATCGAATGGATTAAAAAAAATAATTAGCTTTGATGACAGTCTGGCTGAGGGTTGTTGATGGTCAAAGGTGCTGTTAACTGTAATACTTTAAAGTGTTCATGTAATGTTGACGTAATTAGAGACTAGTAACAATATTATTATTCCCTAGCTAAAAATCCCTGGCAGCTTCAGGAATACACCCTACGAGCTTTGAGCACCCCTGGACATACTTGTGCCCTAGTCTAGAAGAGGAGAAACGTGGGACCATCCCAGTGACTGTGGGAAGCCCGAGAGCTCTAGTCCATCACCCGCCTGCTCAAACCCACAGGCTTCGCATGCGCTCTGGCTCCCATGGGGAATGGAACACCGTTCTGAGGTGGTGGTGAAGAGTGAAGAGCCCCAGACTGAGCAACCGAGAACGCCACAACCTTGCGCCTCACAGCACTGATGAGATGGAACGGGCACATGTGATGAGGCGACAACCATGAAATGTCTAATTACTACCTGCCAGCCTAGGTCTCAGGTGTGTCATAGGCCTGGACGAGAATACAAGGTGCAGTCACGCTAATGATTCACATTTACGCTCTCATACAAGTTCCTATCAGTGATGTCCACTAGGAATTTATTTACCCAGAATGGTGGGAAAGATGGGTGCTGAGTGGTTTGATTACTTTAGGTGGCAATGTTACCCTTTGCTCAACAAACATTTACTCTGGGTCATCGACAGGCTCTTGTGGCTCCATCCTCACTGAGGGTTCAGAAAGGTCACCTCCAGAGCAGC
>NW_011387901.1:0-608 GCF_000754665.1 Bison bison bison
AGTTTTAAATTTATTTAAAAATGAATTGAGATTATGAATTGCTCATTTTAATCTCACATAAAGATATAACTGTTTTACATAGGCCATGCTCACTAATGTCTGAACTAATATCCATTAAGATTTTTAGAACTATCTATAATGGACTGCATTTTCACAAGTACAAGGCTCATATTTGCTTAGTTACTTTGCATGAATTCAAAATAAAATTGACATCTGTCTGAATAATAATTTGCCTCTTGAAATAAAAGACCTTTTATAAGCTAAAATTTTTGAAAATCAAATTAATAAAGGCAAGTTATGCTTCATATTTTCAAAATATAAGTCAGTATGGTTATAATGTAATGCATGAAATAGTTTTTTATTTGGATATATACCTTGGAATTAGGAAGATTGCTTGTTTTTCATGTTTTTGATAAGAAATACATTAAAATGAAAGCTATATTTGTTTTTTTTTTTATTTTTAAACTTTACATAATTGTATTAGTTTTGCCAAATATCAAAATGAATCCACCACATATATACATGTGTTCCCCATCCTGAACCCTCCTCCCTCCTCCCTCTCCATACCATCCCTCTGGGTCATCCCAGTGCACTAGCCCCAAGCATCC
>NW_011387902.1:0-582 GCF_000754665.1 Bison bison bison
CTCCTGCTCTGGGAAGTTCATGCTGGTATAGCAGGCATCTGTTTCCAAAGTGGTCCCAGTGAGAGGGTGTCCTTGCTGACTTGTCTGCAAATGAAATTCCAGGTGCTGAGTTTTCATCTAGGTGTCCTTAGCTAGTTTGGTGCTGTGTTGCCCTAGAAAGGGTTTCTCTTCATGGTGTTCATGGAAGACAAGATCAGGAGGCAGCTGGACATTTTCCTAGATAGCATTGCTCTTGGAATTTCCTTCTTCAAGAGCTTCCTTTGGCTCAACTCACTGCAAAATATACCTCAAGCTGATGAACTGGAGGGTGCAGAGATCTGGAGTAGAAAGTGCATCTGGAATGTCTTCCTCCTCCCTCCTTCCTTCTCTCTCTTGTCTTTTCTCCCCTCATTATTCCCTTGCAGCCCAGTTAACTACAGCCTGTCGTCTCTTCTCCTTCGCTCTCTGCCTCCCTCTCTGCTTCCCTTCTCTCCTCCCCTCTCCTCCCTCCCCACTCTTCGAATCTACCCACTCCTGCTTCTCTTCCTCTTCCAGGAACACACACACACACACACACACTCTCTCACACACTCACACACACAC
>NW_011387904.1:0-748 GCF_000754665.1 Bison bison bison
ATCATCTATCTGTATTTATGTGTGTGCTCAGTCATGTCTGACTCATTTCAACCATGTGAACTATAGCCCGCCAGGCTCCTCTGTCCATGGGATTTCCCAGGCAAGAATACTAGAGTGGGTTGCCATGCCCTCTTCCAGGGGATCTTCCCGATGCAGGGATCAAGCCTGTGTCTCCTGTGTCTACTGCATTAAAAGCGAATTCCTTCCCCACTGAGCTATCCAGGCCATCTATCTACCTTTCCTCTCTTCTGTGTCTATGATCTTTCATCTGTCCATCATGCAGTCCATCTTCTATATATATCTCTAAGTCTATCATCTATCATTTGTCATCTCTTCCATCACCTATCTGTCCATGATCTGTTTATCTATTATCTACCTATCATTTATTTCTCTATTTTCTGTGTATCATCTGTGTCTGTCTATCTATCCACCTTTCAATGTGTCTATCTATCATCTGTGTCTATCTATTATCTAAGATTGATTTCTTTATTATCTATCATCTATTTCTATCTATGTATCTCTTATGTATCTGTCTCTCTATGAAACTGAAATTTGAAGCTGTTAGTCGCTCAGTGGTGTCTTACTCTTTGTGACCCCATGGAATGTAGCCACCAGACTCCTCTGTCCATGGGATTCTCCAGGCAAAAATAATGGACTGGGTTGCCATTCCCTTCTCCAGGGGATCTTCCCGACCCAGGGAGGGAACTCAGGTCTCCTGCCTTGCAGGTAGATTCTTTACCGTCTTAGC
>NW_011387905.1:0-540 GCF_000754665.1 Bison bison bison
CACTAGCACCATCTTTAACACAGACATAGATAATTATGGAAATATCCATTTATATGTGACTGTGTTTACAGATATTTTCTATCTTCATCCACTGAGAAAGCCTAGACACAACAGTACCCCAGTAGCAGTGGGCACACAGATCCTGGTTTCTAAATACCACCCTCCTTGAAAGGAGGCCTGGGGGGGCCTTGTAAGGCTGGCTGATTCTAAGTCTGAGGCAGGGCCAGTTCAAAATGAGTCTGGAATATCGTGTTGTACAGATAATAAGGAAAAGCTAAAGACTGATAGGGATATATCAACTGAAGACAAGAACTACATTGAATGAGCTCCCATAAGTGGCTCTAGTGGTAAAGAACCCGCCTGCCGATGGAGGAGACAGAAGAGACGCAGGTTCCATCCCTGGGTTGGGAAAATCCCCTGAAAAAGGAAATGGCAACCCATTCCAGTATTCTTGCCTGGAGAATTCCATGGACAGAGGAGTCTGGCGGGCTATGGTCCATGGGGTCACAAAGAGTCGGACACAAGTAAAGCCACTTAGCA
>NW_011387906.1:0-694 GCF_000754665.1 Bison bison bison
ACTGGAAATAGGTCACAGCAGGAAGACAGATTAAGGCAGTTTAAAGGAAAATAGAAACTGTAGAAACTATAAAAAATAAATTTGCAATTACAATAAGAAAGCAGAGCTGTCTCTTTTTCTTTGTTTACTCAGCGGCCAATATAATCATTCTCGATTTCACATACACATTAACCCTTGCATCTCCTGACGTCTTCTTTCACATTCTTAAAAGAAAGGCAGCATATTTCTTCTGGTTTTAATAGTGGAGCAAAGTGTGTTTAGCACTATGAGCAAATGTAGGGCCAAATAGACCATAAATATTAAACTTAATAAAGCATAACCCCCTACTAATATGAGTGAATAAATATGAAAAAACATACAGTATTTTAATGGATGACTATTAAAGTGTAATCATGAATTACATTTCATGATTATTGATATTTTGATAGTTCAGACTTTAAACTTTGTATTAGAATTAACAATTGCCTACCACACAGCTCTTCCTTCATACCAGTCCAGCCCCATTTTCTTTGTTGTTCCTCTGATATATTCCTCAAGCTCTTGTCTCAAGATCCTTGAACTTGATCTTTCCCTTCCTATATCACACTTCTCCCAAATACCTACATGGTTCACTTTCATACTTTCATCAGATCCTTCTAAAATACCTCCATACTAAAATATCTCCACCTTCCTTGAACTCTCTCTCTAAAATCAC
>NW_011387907.1:0-693 GCF_000754665.1 Bison bison bison
GTGCTCTGTAGTCCCTGGAACAAAAAGGCATAATTCAATTAGATCATCAACCGAGAAGTGGGGAGGGGGGATGCTTGTTAAGGGGCCGACCTGAGGCGGTTCAGCCAGGCCAGAACCCCGGGCGGTGGAGCCCTTCCTAGGACAGCCCGGCCCAGCCCGAATGTGCGACTCTTGAGGGAGTGTCGTTGCTCGGCAGGGCGCAGGGACCCCAGATACCCCCAAGAGGATGAGGCTGGGGACTTTGTGAGCTGCAGGGCAGAGGCAGGCCATTTCGAATTCTATTTCGGTTGGCGTGGGTGGAGGTTTCCTTTGGGGGAAGGGGGAACCCTGACCTTTGGAACACGATAGAAAGCGAAATACCTCCAGATATAGCAAGTTACCGCCTAAGAAAACAACTAACGCGCCCCCCCACCCCAAGCAAACCACTCCTGTTAGGCAACTACAATAATAATAGGCAAGGTTCTGATTACCTGCAGCCCCCACCCCTCGACTCCCTTTTCGGAGGAGACCCTGGGAACAACTTCGGGGGACAGGGGGCTTTAGGGAGCTGAGTCTGAGAGGAGCGGAGTGGTGGCGGAAAGCAAGCGAAGAAAAGTTTTTTTCTGCATACAGGCTGGGGTAAGACAGAAGAGAGCTCTGGTTTCTTCGCTTCTCAGGTGGAGAAAGGAAGCACTGGGCAGGGCAGGGCAGGGC
>NW_011387908.1:0-573 GCF_000754665.1 Bison bison bison
GCAATTGTGCAGTAGTTTGAGCATTCTTTGGCATTGACTTTCTTTGGGATTGGAATGAAAACTGACCTTTTCCAGGCCTGTAGTCACTGCTGAGTTTTCCAAATTTGCTGACATATTGAGCACAGCACTTTCAGAGCATCATCTTTTAGGATTTGAAATAGCTCAACTGGAATTCCATCACCACCACTAGCTTTGTTCGTAGTGATGCTTCCTAAGGCCCCCTTGACTTCAAATTCTGGGATATCTGGTTCTAGGTGAGTGATCACACCATCGTGATTATCTGGGTCAGGAAGGTCTTTTTGGTATAGTCCTTCTGTATATTCTTGCCACCTCTTCTTAATATCTTCTGCTTTTGTTAGATCCATACCATTTCTATCTTTTATTGTGCCCATCTTTGCATGAAATGTTCTCTTGGTATCTCTAATTTTCTTGAAGGTGTCTCTAGTCTTTCTGATGTTGTTGTTTTCCTCTATTTCTTTGCACTGATCACTGAGGTAGGCTTTCTTATCTCTCCTTGCTATTTTTTGGAACTCTGCATTCAAATGGGTATATCTTTCCTTTTCTCTTTTGCCT
>NW_011387909.1:0-802 GCF_000754665.1 Bison bison bison
ACACAGAGGAAACATTATTTCTTTCCAAATTTGTTTAAAGAAGGAGGGATAGAAAGGGGAGCTATTTTTCCACAAATTGAAAACTGGAGAACGACCAAGTCAGAGGGAAATACATTCTCTCATCCTCTCAAGGTGCCGCAGCAGACTTGAGCTCTGCTCAAGGAAAAAGAACTACTCCTTCGGTATTACCCTGCTTCCCGTCCGCCTCCTCCCATCAAAGAAATTCCACTCAGGGCTTCAGTCTACTGACATGGGTTTTCTTGGGCCTGTGAGAAGATGCAAAGGCTTGTTTCGGAAAGATAAACAACAAAGAAAAACCAACCGCTTTCTAAAAATGGAGGAACTTTGTGAAAGACAGGACTCAAAGCCGGGTCTGGCTATAGGGCTGTCTTTTCTCATATCTCCACTGCACAGGAAGTCAAATCAGTCTGTGGCGCTTAATCACTTGTAGAATTGAAAAGCCCTAAACCAGCCGAGAACACTGCTGCTCCTACCATTTGCCTAGCTATTAGCATGAATTTTATCTTTTCTCTCACTTCCAACTTTATCCAGTCAATGTGACTTTGGGGAAGTAAGTTTACACCGAAAGTTTTCTTATCTCTAAAACAAGAATAAGACAATAAAGACTAAAACTCTCGTAGGATAGGATTCTATTTCAGATTGTCTTAGTTGGAATACTTAGGCTGACACAGGATTAACACTTTAGATTTTAGTTTTCCTTCAATCCACTGTCTAACTTTGACAAAGTTCCCTTTAGTTCCACCCACTTGTCCTTTTTTTAAAACCAAATAATTGCACTGCT
>NW_011387910.1:0-661 GCF_000754665.1 Bison bison bison
CTGTGTTCTGTTCTGGTTCCATTAAAGTCACCCAGTTGTCCTACAGTTTGTCCAGCCTCCTCCTGGCAGGGGAGGGGAAGCCAATATAAACTTGTATAGTAAGTAAGTAATATAGTAAGCCACAGTTGGCTTACTGCTGAGGTTCCAGACCTACTTGCCCAAGGCTCTTTAAATCTCTTTGACCACCATCCTTGGTCCCTGAGGCCAGGGTGGGACTGAGCCTTTAGTTCAGTAGCTCAATCGTGTTTGACACTTTGCAACCCCATGAATCACAGCACACCAGGTCTCCCTGTCCATCACCAACTCCCGGAGTTCACTTAGGTGGGGTCTAAATAACCCAAAAGACAGATCATTTTGCTGAACCTTCTAGTATATTTAATTCAATATAAAGTTTAAATAACACCACTTGGAAGTAATAAATGTTGTTAACTCACTCATTCTTGCATATTTTGACAGCATTCTAAGCTTAATAAGGGCTTCCCTGGTGTCTCAGATGGTAAAGAATCTTCGTGCGATGCAGGAGACTTAGGTTCAATCCTGGGGTTGGGAAGAGACCATGAAGAAGGGAATGGCAACCCAATCCAGTCTTCTTGCCTGGAGATTCCATGGATAGAGGAGCCTGGCTGGGCTACAGTTCATGAGGTTGCAAAGAGTTGGACAC
>NW_011387911.1:0-705 GCF_000754665.1 Bison bison bison
GTTCAGTGAGAGTCAGCAACCATGACGCCAGGCAACAAGAAAGACAAACAACAGTCAACCTGTGCAAAGATTCCCCACCAGGTCATCAAGGAGCAGACCTTCATCCACCCAGGTCATTAGGAAACCTCAAGCCCCTTCTCGTGCCTCTGTCCTACCTCCACTGATTAACAAAGCAGCCAGTCAGTTATCTTCAAATCTGAAGACTCTAAGTACAAAGAAAAAGCCATCACAAAGACAAAACCAGAGCAAGCCTTAAAAAAGCACATTGGCCTCTGCCAAGAAAGGGCTGACCCCCCATTTCTCTGGTCTAACAGAACAAAATATTCTACTGAGGTCAAGCAAAACTCTGGAACAGCCTAAAAAAGGTCAAAAGACCACTGGCAAGAAACAGTCAAAAAGGACTTCAGCAGCACCAAAATCATTTTTTACTATAAAGAACAATCGAAATGCATTCAAAAAGCCCATTCTCTTCTAGCAAGAAGCCGTTGAATTTGCCGAGTGGCTAAAGCAGCTTCAGAAAGAACTTCAGCTAAAAAGAGTTCACAAAAGTCCAAGAAAATCCAGTCTACACCTGCTAAGAAACAGTTTTTAAAAACCACAATAGGAACAGCTTCAAAATCATCTTTACTTAAGAAGAAATCTAAAGTCTTATCTATATTATCCAAAACACAGTCATCTAACTCCACAGCAATAAAAGCTTCCCCC
>NW_011387912.1:0-659 GCF_000754665.1 Bison bison bison
TGATGAAAATCAGACATTTCCAAACATCAGAATATGAAATTACAAAATGTTATTATATGGTATTATAATAAAAAGCAGCTATTCTTGTTTTGCAAAATTGGTCGTTTTTGTGCACACACACACACACACACACGCGCGCGCACACACACAACAATTGCTTTTCCTTACCAATACATATGAATGAGAGTGATTTTGACTGTCAGGCTGGGAGCCGGTTTTGCTTCCCAAGAGACCCCAGCTAGGTATTGCATGTAACTGTACAAAGTAAGCTTTCACTACAGCGAGGATTAACCTGTGTCGGTCTTCCACGATTGGAGGCACACCCTACCCTGCTCTGCTCCCCTGCCAGCCGAAATAACCTGAAGGAAACTTGAAACTGAATTTGTTACAAGCTTAAATTAATTGTAACAAGGTGACATGCGCTTTTACAATGTAACTTTTAAAAGTCATCCGAATACTAAATGAATCATGATTTCTTTAATCTCAGTTTGTACAAGAGGACTAAGTCTCAGGGAAGCGTCCTCTGTAGGTCACGTGTGAGGGGACACACTCCCCTGAGGTTGGAGCCCCTCCAGCTTGGCCTGGGGAAGGCTGCTGCTGCTAAGTCACTTCAGTAGTGTCCGACTCTGTGCGACCCCAGAGACGGCAGCCCACCAGGC
>NW_011387913.1:0-767 GCF_000754665.1 Bison bison bison
GACCCCGCACCCTTAGGCAGAGTGTTGTTTCGTTCCTTTCAGGGGTAGACTGGAGAGGATGGAGATTAGGGAGTACTTGGTCCAGTTTTACACAATCAGCACCACAGTATTCTTTTTCAACATGTAGAGGAACAGGATGAAGGAAGGGACCTTTCCAGGGAGTTCCCCAGCCCGGGAACAAGTGGAAGCCTATCCCACCAAGACAGAGGCATAGGGGGAGGATTGCAAAAGCATACATACCCACTCTTCTGTTTATCTGATTTTTTGACTCCCACCTCCTACTCAGAAGCTAAGTCACCCCCAACCTCTGGCCTCCACCCAGTTCTCCATTTGGAGAAGTCCTCCCCATTTCAGAGTTATCAAGAGACACTCCCTGCTCATCCCCATCCCTCCTACACATATACCCAAGGTTGTCAGCTTTGAATTGTTGGGGCCATGCCCCGAGGAGGGTGTTCTGAGGGGTCTGTAAGTTTGTGATTAATAAATGCTAGGCGTGTTTGATGCGCTTTTAACTTTGGCAAAAAAAAAAAAAAAAAAAATAAATATGAAGTCTTTCTCTTAATGTTTAAAGAATCATCTGAGAAAGATTAGATGAGAAGGGACTTGGCTCCTTGTGAAAAAAAGGTCAAATAGTTTTATTTGACTTTGTGTTTGATGTGAGCTAGTATAATGATGTGACTAGAAAACAAAATAAACAAAACAAAACAAAAAAACAGCTAACTACACACAGGTCATACTAACATAAGTCTAGTATCTAAGTACAGTTA
>NW_011387914.1:0-648 GCF_000754665.1 Bison bison bison
AGACACTGGATGGGTTGCCATTTCCTTCTCCAACGCATGAAAGTGAAAAGTGAAAGTGAAGTCGCTCAGTCGTGTCTGACTCTAGCGACCTCATGGACTGCAGCCTACCAGGCTCCTCCGTCCATGGGATTTTCCAGGCAAAAGTACTGGAGTGGGGTGCCATTGCCTTCTCCATTAGTTATAGCAGCCCTCGCAAGCTAATATGTTCTGCCTTCAGTAGACAAAGAGACTGCTTTCATATTCAAAGGAAGTTTTGCTTCTTTGAAGAGTAGTATCATTTTTAACATATTTCAAACATTTACAGTACACATTCAAAATGTGCACAAAACATGTTTACAATTTATTGAATTTTTTCAAAGTAAAAATGCCTTTACGACCAAACTTCTAAACCGAGCAGAAGACCAACACTACATCAGACAAACTTCTCCTCTTCTTTCTGAGTCAGTATTCCTCAAGTTAGATGAATCTTTATTTTTAGCACTCTACATAGTTTGTGTCTTTTTCTGAATTTTACACAAGTGAAATCAAACAGAATACATTCTTTGATGTATAGTCTTCTGGTGAAAAGTCTGTTGATATCTGAACATTATGTTGATGATTGTTTTAGCTTGTTTGGACTGCTATAGTAATTATAACATAAGCATTTAT
>NW_011387915.1:0-608 GCF_000754665.1 Bison bison bison
TTCTGTTCTGAGGTTCATCCATGTTGCTACTATATGACATGGATAGACCTGAGTTTGCAAGCTGGGATCCCAGAGTCGGACACGACTGAGCAACTGAACAACATGTTGCTACATGTAAATCTTGTTCATTATGCCTGATAGTCACCTAGGATTCCATCTTATCATATTATACATTTCTTTTATCAATGGACATTTAGCTTACCCCAAATTCTTGTTTTGGGATTCAACAACCTGGCATGAATATCCTCTAATATGGCTTTATACTCACTTAGATGAGAGTCCCTTTGCAATATAAACTCAGGAGTAGGATTTTACAGCTGTTGTATACATGCATGTTCATTTCACTAGGCACTGTTAGGTTGCTTTCTAGAAATCCTGTATTGCTCTGTACTTATTCCAGTGATGTATAAAGATTACCATGTCCCCATTTTCTCAGGAACACTTACTTGTTATTTTCTGGCTAATTTTTTGCTGATCTCTTTTATTAAGTGGTTTTAATTTACATTTGTTTGATAATTAGTAAGGTAGAACATTCTTCACTAATCATTAGCCATTCAGCTTTTTCTTGTGTGATTTATATACTTTGGCCCATTTTTTTTCTTACTGTA
>NW_011387916.1:0-935 GCF_000754665.1 Bison bison bison
AACATGGACAGAGAGCTCCCCGAGTGAAACAGAAGGTCTTCAGATTAAGCAGAAGAGCAGATAAATAGCGATGGCTGCCCTGGGCTGGTTTAGGGACTCAGACCAATGTCCCAGGATGGGACTCTGTCTCTCTCCTGTTGGCTTCATGTTCATTTGGGCCTCCCAGTGTGAACTTGGAGAGGCTGTTTCTACTCTGGATCTCACATCCACTACTAGTCCAGCCCAGGAGGAAAACAGCCAGATCCTTTGCTTCAGACCGGCCTTCCACCTCATGCTCCTCCGTGAAACAGTCACTATTATCGTGGAGCCTGGAATGCTAAGTAACTTAAGTAATTAAACCATTCCTGTCCCCATCAAATTCTCTCCTCTCCTCATTCCTACTGCCCTACTGCTAGGATTTAGACTAGTTTAATTAGCCTCTTTCTCTAAGCTGGACTGAGAATGCAGGAGAGGGTGTCATTACCCAAGAGCGAAATCAAGGCATGGTGCCCAAAGAATGGAGAATGGGTGCTGGTAGCCCCCCAAAACCCCAACATCTACTGCTGATTCTTAGGCATCATCCTGTTCTGAGACTCTTAAAGCACTGAAGGTATGTCCAGCTTCCCCAAATATTTGATCAAAATTTCATATTTTAGATCAGTGGTTCTCAAAGTGTGGTCCCAGGGTTCTGGGGGTCCCTTTAAGGGTCCACAAGTTCCAAACTATATGCTCATAATACACTAAGATGTTATTTGCCTCTTTCACTATCATTCTCTCCCAAGGATCCAGTGGAGTTTTCTAGAGGGTACGTGATGTGTTGGCTCCAGATGTTGTTTTGCTCTAATACCTAATGGGGTGTGTGTATATTCTTGTTCTTTAAAAAAGGTCTTAGTGTTCACTTCTAACACAGTGAATATTGATAAATATAACTAAATAAAACATTTATTCAAAGTCAC
>NW_011387917.1:0-849 GCF_000754665.1 Bison bison bison
GGCTAACCCTCACCTTCTTCCCCTGGGTGGGGTTGGAGCCGGGGAAGCACAGCCAGCAGCTGTGTGTGTGGGAGTGGCTGGTTGTGGGGAGAGGAGATGGGAACCCCTCCTCACTCCCTTGCATCCATGTCCGCTCATTGTCCAGGGGCTGCCCCCAACCCTTCTCCTTGACCACTGCTCCCCAAACTTCTGGAGAGACGGCATAGGGCCAGGCCCTGCGTCCATCAGTCCATCAGGAGTGGAGGGGTGGGGGTCCAGGCGCTCCTCGAAGCAGGGCAGGAGTGTAGCCTGGGCTGGGTGGTACTGTTACTCAGCTCCTCTGTCTAGCCCTGCGTGCTGGGTGCCCTGGGGTGGAGGAGGGATGGGGTGGGGGAGTGAGCCTACTGGTGCAGGGGCAGCGCTGGATGAGCCTGCTTGGTCCAGAGCTCAGTGCCCTGCTAGCCAGTCGTATCTGACCCTTTGCGATCACGTGGACTGTAGCCCACCAGGCTCCTCCGTCCATGGGATTCTCCGGGCAAGAATGCTTGAGTAGGTTGCCATTTCCTCCTCCAGGGGATCTTCCTGGCCTAGGGATCAAACCTGAATCTCCTGCATTGCAGACGGTTTCATTACCATCTGAGCCACCAGGGAAGTGCCTGGAGGTCCAAACCCGCACCGTCTGGAGAGAGGGGTCAGACCCCAGATGTGGCGCTGGGCCCTGCCCTTCCCTCATTCCCGTTTCACTACTAAACCTTGTCCTGTGTACCCTAAGCTGTACCTTTGGGACTGCAGGGTAAAACCTGGACACCAGTAACTCAAGGGAACAAATAAATATTGACTGTTAAGTCAATCCTGTGGAGCCAGAACATT